>NW_027468650.1:24083215-24143215 GCF_046254945.1 Alosa pseudoharengus | reverse complement strand
AACAAATTATGTGGAGTTTTACTCTCTGAAGCCGGGTCACCCACCTCTGGTCAAAATGCAGGCCAAATCCTGTGATGTGTGTATGGCTGGATCTGGTTCAACTCTAAACCAAGTTTGGGCCAGATCCAGGCCAAGACTCAGACAGTTTTGCCTGCTAAACTTGCATTGTGTCCGTGCTGAAACCTCCTCAGAGTGGATTTATTTCTTCAGCCATTAAGGCCTTCAGGGCTGGCACCTACACACACACACACACACACACTCCTGTAAATGAGCTGGCCAAGGCGGAGGGCCGTCTGAGGGTGAGTAATTTGTTGCATTTCAAGCAGGGAGAGAATGATTGCCGGGATCGTAACCACATATTACGCAGCCTGTGCGCGAGACGCAGCCATTTGCAAAAGCCCTCATCTCCGCAAATGTAATTGTTCAAAAATGCTAATGGAAAAAAAGAGGCAACCACAAAAAGAGGTAGGGGCAGTGGGAGAGGGGGTGTGGGGGGAGAATTAAACATTTGGGTAATAATTCTGGAGGTGAAAAACAAACAACGTCGAGAAACACGGGCTGTTGCCATGACGAGGGCGCTCTAAAGTAACCAATCCCACTAAATGAGAAAAGTAATAAGCACTCTACTCGGGCACGAGGCTGTTTACAGCAAAGCAGCTCTAGCATGTAAAGAGAGACGCATGGAAGTACTTCTTCCCAGGAATAAAGTAATTAAGCCTTCATCCACCAACCACCACCCCACCCTCCTCCGCCCCGTGCGAACCCCATCTTTTTCCACATGACCGTCGATCATCGGCGCTAACTTGACATCTTGACCCGAACATTTCATTTATTGATCTTCTTTTTATTTGAGTGCTGAAGAGCCCCCCCCCCACACACACACACACACACACACATAACCCACCTCCTTTATCCCCCACCTTCTTTTAGTGGTCCTTTAAATTAATCCCGGTTAATTTGGGCGCGGACCCAATCCCACCCAGAATGAATGGGCCCTCTGTGGGGCGGTCCGGCGGCTAGGCCACCCAGTTTTATGAGAATCTGCTGTGAATTAGAAAATCTGTCAGTGCGGGAGGAGGCGAGAGCTCTGCGGATATGCCTTGTCATTCCACCTGTAAAAGAAATGCTCTTTGTCCATTATCTGCCGGGGCTTACCTGACATGAGTTAACCTTGGGGTCAATAACCTCTTCTATAGCGTTTCATGACTGACTGGCCATGGGCACTGCTGTCTGAGAGGGCTTTGTGCTGCCCAGGGGCTACTGACGCTCGCCGTTTCCATTCAGTGCCTCTCTCTCTCTCTCTCTCCCTTCCTCTGTCTCTCACAGCTCAACAAAGCCACAAACACTTTTGTTAAATGCTGCTCAAAGAGAATGAGTCCTCGTAACATATGTGGTAAAGATATTGATACCTATGTCACAGTAATATGCGGGACATTTATGACACTGGATGTTGGATGTTATATTATTTAACCAGCAAGGCCGAGAGAGCATTTTTTCCGCAGCCACCAGTGAAGTACATTATGGGTGTAGTGCTTTTTTACAGTCGCTGAGTTATGAATGAATGGCATTTATGTGAGAAGCATATAAACGTACAACGCTGATCTGAAATAACATCGCCGAATGACAACTGCGACAAATGCGGGACTCGGAAATGCCCTCCATACCTCCCCTGCCCACATGGAGGTCATGTGAACATTCACCTCGGGTGGTTGCCCGCGGGATGTGTGCTTGAGTCTCTGTGTGTGTGTGTGTGTGTTTGTGTGTGTGGGCAATCCCATAATGCAGCTGTCCAGTGCAGGCCCCGGTCACACAGCCCGAGGATGGCGGTGGTTGCGGGGCTGGTAACGATGGCGGAGCACTTGTTCCTCCCTGTGCTCTTTCAGCAGTAATTGTAGACTCTCCCAAGTACCGACTTCATAGTAAAACATGTTCTTATTTAAATCTAAGCTGCTCGTATAGAGATGAAAATTGCCCTGTACATATCAATTGCCTGCTCATAATCACACAAATAGCCAAATACAAATAATTGTCTAAATTATAGGAAAGTATTTAAAGTTAGGACATCTTGCCAAGGTAATAACAACAATATTCTCTGACAGGAACCCTCTATTACTATTTTTTGTTTAGGCCAGCTTCCATGACTGAAAAGGAAAGTATTTTTGTTTGTGGTTGCCAAGAATATGTGGTAAGGGGAAAATAACATGGGCACCTATGCTAAAGATGTACGTATAATAAGCTTTAACTGTCTCAAATTTGACTGACGATGCCATGTATTTTGCATTTTAATCATGAGCCATTTTTTTTAGGCACGTCAAATCGCTGCATTTTGCATTCTGCCATTCTTCCCCCTACGATTTTCTATTTTGTTTGTTATTTCTGGCTCCATGGAGAAATTACCCAAATCAAGGAGCAAGCTGAACTGGGAAAGGCCCCAGTGTTTGTTCAGACGCATTTGAATAATAATCGCCACCGATGGAAATGAGATTTTCACAGCAGGATGGGAGTGGCCATGCAGGTGTTCTTCTGGTCAATCAAGATTCAGTCCTATTGAAGCAGGTCCCCTTTAAAACACCACATTTATTTTAAAATCGACACATTTCCTAAGTACACCAACGTCTTCTGTCAGTGAGATGTAACATGTAGGCTACTTCTCTCTGTCGAATTGCACAGGGGTGGGAGTGTGAGGATTTGCCTAATTTGACTGGATATTTTTGAGTCAGCCATGCGTTTTTCAACAACACCATTCACCCGCGACCGTCAGCTTTCGCATTCATCCCGCTCCACGCAACGCGACTGTATATTAAACAAACTTCAGCCTAATTACCGAGCAGCTCTCTGTGCCCAGTTCAAAAAAATGAATGACTCACTGCCGCGAAACAAAGCAAAGACAAATGTCTGGCTATCAAACGAAGCGGGGCACAGGAAAACATGTCATTTTTGTTTAGTGCACAAAAAAGAAAAACGAAGGAAAAAAAAACATCGCCCAGTCCCAGCCGTGATGTTCCGCTTGGCCAAGTTGAACAGCGGGCACGATGCTAGTCATGCGCAGGGGCGATCAGCGCATGGCCCGGCTCCTCGCCCCTTTTCTAGGAAAAGCATGTTGCCACCACATTCGTAAACCGCCTCTGGAGAGAAGGAAAGCTGGGGGGTTATGGTGGGGTGGAAGTGGTGGTAGTGGTGCTGGAAAGGGGACATGCCTTGCCAAGCAGATCACCTGTTCTCAAACCAAAATAGGACACAACTTGAGATTCAATTTTAGCAGCTCGAGGGGGGTTGGTGGTGGAGGAGTGTAAGTGGGGGGCACCAGCTAGTGACATACTGTAACAACTCAAAGTGAGTGACAGTCACAAATTCGGCCTGTGCTGTTTTGGGGTGGGGGAGCTTCTGGTGTGTGTGTGTGTGCGTGTCGGAGTGGGGTAGGGGGTGTTCTTCTGGCCTCTGTTGCCCTGTACCTGCTCCCAGACCTCAAGCCCTAATTATAGTGCCCCCACCCCCCAAAATAAATTTCCAGCAGTTCCATAATCAGCTCCTTTTCTCATTATAGGTCAGGTCAGCTGCCAATCAAAGCCATCTCCATTGTGGGCTTGAGTCGCTGTGGCAGTTTATTGGTGGTCAGAGGTCTATGTTGAGCCAAAGCATCAGCACCACTAGACTCCTGGGACTAAGTGCCACAGGGCTAAGAATCCCGTCCTGCAGCAGGGGCCATGGATCAGGTCACACGTATGCTTAAGATGGCAGAGAGCGTGCAGCACAATCACCAAAACCAGCGCCATTTGGCTTCAGATGATTATTTGTGCTAATGAAAAACAGCTCATCAGTGGATATAGGATTGGACGTTTTTCCATGACAGACGTTACATATGCAGCTTTGATTCTGCGTGTAAGGCAGTGTAAAATCTCCGCAGAAGAAAGAATCAATCACTTTGTGTCTGGGAAAAATTACAACGGTCTGTAATTTAAATATGAACTATGCAATGACAAACAAAAAGCCACTATTCCCATACGGCAGAACCAGTTTTTGTTATGTAAATTAAAACATACGACTCCATGGGACAGCATATTAAAACACAATAAACTTAGATAAATATTTGTTTTTGTTTCAAGCCGAAAGTGCAGCTTTGAAATATTGCCTGGGAGGCTTGCAACTCACTTAGGCAGTATGAAATCTGAAATGACAGAGGTGGTCTTGCTGATTTTTTCTTTACATTTTCCTCTTTTTTTTCTAAATGCATCCATACTCCCAACCTGTTAATCATGGCAGATGTTTGACTTTGGAACCATATGGAATGTATATCCTCTGCTTTTTTCTTGCGCTTTTCGCTTAATGACTTTTGATGGTTTGGACGTCTCAGTGCTTTAATTATGGCCTTTTCCATTAAGGAATATTACGCTTTGTGGATCAAGTCCTCCAGGCATTTGCGTTAGCATCCTGACCACCTTGTAGAGGCTAAAGAGAAGCCATTTGGGAGGGACTCAGCGAGGGCAAAGTTGACTGCACTGGATGTAAACACAGTTGCCATGAGAATTTAGGCCAGAGAAGGGACCATAGCAACCCAGGTGTCCAGCAGAGTAACGGATCATGATGGAACCTAACAGAATGCAGTGCACTCAACAATAGCTGCCAGACCTGCTGTGATTCAGGGTAATTAAAGAAAAAAAACATTTGCTCTCGATTAATTTAAGTAACTACCATACTTTTGTAAATTCATGTACAGCATGTAAAGTATGTAAAGCAGTAACTAGACTTTGGGTATATTGTCAAGGGTGCAAAGTCTTATTTTCTAAAAAAAAAAAAAAATAGATTGTGTGTACATAATATCCATACATAACGCATACAGCACTGCTGTCTCTGGGACAACTGATTGTGGATAATTCCTCCGGATCCACAGTTGTTTGTCATGAGGCAGAGTGGCATGGCGAGACCTCTCTCAGTGAGACCTCATTGAGTTGCAAAGGTCACAGGCTCCATGTTAAAGACTGCATGTCGTCCCTATTCGGGTGCAGGACATTTTTTTAGAGCGTCCTACACCCTGTGGGCGTCTGTTACTGATAGCCTGCCTGGTTCTCCTGCTGATGGCCCTCGGTTGGACAACAACAGCGATGCTCCAAATGTCACGCTGACTTGTTTTTCCTTTCTTTTTTTGCGTGCGTGCCTCCACCCTTCTCCTTGGGGGCCTTTCCCAGCGAACTGCTTCTTTCACACCTCATTGTGTTCTGACAGCAACAATGCCTCCAACACCCCACCTCAACACACACACACACACACACACACACACACACACACACTCTCCATACCTCCACCCGCCACCCTCATCACACCCTCACCTCCCTGCATCTTTGTTGTTGACGGGGTCTTTTCTCTAAGCCTTTTTACACGCCTGACAGGCTGATCGATTTGCAAAAATATTTATGAAAAACGTTGCAGGGCATGGTATGAAAAGAAAAGTCTGCAGGGGACAGCCTCATGCAAACAAAAGCTGATGAGGAGTTTTTTTTTTTTTGTGTACTGTTCCAGTGATGACTGTATAGCGTGACAAATAGCAAGGGGAAAGAGATTTCCAGATTTCGCATTTAAAAAAAAATATTTTTAGATTTATTTGGGGGTATAATTATGAGCAGATCACCCACACTGTTTAAATTACAGACTTAAAACAGCTGCCATTTGGGTTATATAAACGCACCATGGTAAAGATGAATATGGCATGCCATTGAGGATGTTATTACTATTATTATGCTAATTCATAAAAGGACCAAGAATCAGAGGTTGGTGAACAGACAATGGACTTATGATGGTAAATTCTTGCGGGAAGACATGTTTAAATCTCTCGTCTGTCACAGAACCAGAGCTGCTTATCAGCCCTTTCATATTGCCTTTGTTCTGCACTTTGCATTTTGGAACCGAACCCTATTCCAAAGAACTTTTTTCCCCCTCTTTTTTTTGAGCAATTAATTTGAGAACAAGATGAAAACATTCCACTCAGGGGAAAGTCCTGGTCAGAATATCTGGCCTCCACTCTTCTCTCCCCATTTTGGTGTTTTCAGCGGTCACTGATGCGTTTATGTACATCTAATTCCTACTCTCCGTTAAGACTCGCCGATCCCCTCTTTGTAGGTGCGCCAGAGCTGGTGATGACATTGCCTTCCAAAGTCCAATCACTTAAATGCCTGTAAACATGGGCCACTTTCATGTAAGCACAAACTACACAGTGGATTCCTTCTAATAGTGCATATCAATTGCTATTAGAAAAAAACGAGGAACGAGTCAAGATTATCCGAGAGTCTCAGACTTGGTCCAAATAAATAATACCATGTGAGTGATTTGGCCCAGATGTGACCGCATGTCTCGCGGAGTTTTAGAAGGTTCCAGAAAGCATTGTTGGAGCTTTGGAGCATGTCAGCGTACCTGCGTTACCTCACAATCCGGCTTCATTATTGGCTTAGTGTCTCAAATGGATTTTACAGTCGGTGCTCGGAGATGCATGCTGGGGGAGCTGGCGATTGGGAGTTTTGGGGGTGGGGGCGAATTAGAACCACTTGTGTCAGGGGGCCGCGAGCAAAGCGGGCGCTTCGCGTATCGCTGCCCCCTGCCCTGACCGGAGAGGCAGGCTGGTCAGGGGAAACACAGAGGCGAATCATCATTTGCGTGACATCGATTAAAGACCCAGAAGCAAACGGGCAGAGGAACTTAACCCTTTCTTCATGTAACAGTCTCCACGGAGACCTTTAGTAATGATTAGTGAATTAAGAGACCCTCATTTGAAAGGGTGTATGTAATGTTTCAAATGTTTCAAGTGTTCGAATATTCGAATATTGCTATATCAGTTGCCAAGTCTGTGGAATTAAGAATATATTCAAATAAATATCAAATTAAAACCAAATTATTACCTGTATAAATCCCCTCAATATGACCAAGTGCTACTATGTGGTGATCAAATCATGTTGTGATTTTTATAAGATAATTATAGATCATTATAAATCTACAAACAGGTCTTACCTCAATTGAAGCTGTCATGACATTACACAATCCCAACAATATATGCAGAATTCTAAACCATTAAGTAGGCTGCATACTTTCATTCAATAAAACTTACCTAGATCCCAAAGTTAGTCACCTGTGAAATGTGCCTGTGGTGACAACTATAAACATGGTATGTAGACGGCAGTGGAGTTGAGTTACTGAGCGTAGTTGCACACCGCTGTTACATTTGCAGTGTCCACATGCAACAACCACAAATATATCAGGAGCTTGTAAATGGTTATGAGCAAGTCTTGCCAGAGCACAAAGACATTGTGAATGTAGGGTTAAAGACAATGGGTCAACACACAAAGTCAAGCTTGTTTACACAGGTAGGACATAACTAGGCACAGATAGTATGCTTTTTTACTGCAATCCCCAGTTGGTGTAGGCTGTTAAAAGTCAGTCTCATTTGTATTTTTGTAAATCAGCCTAGCTCACAAACTAGAGCGTGCACGAGAGCATGAAGCATGGAAATGAGGTATGTAAACAGAAAAGCAGAGTTTTTCTAAGCCATTTAAATTTGGCAGAGAACGCCAAACAAACATGACTCTGTAGTGCACGTTCAGCTGACGCGATCTCACTGGGCTACAGCCATATCAGTGTGCAACTGCAGGGGTAGCTCTACAACCAGGAGGACCAAAGGGAGCAGACTTTAAACACACGCACACACACACACGTGCACACACACACATACACACACGCACACACACACACACACACTATAGGCCATGCTTTTGTAACCTCAGCCCTTTGACAGTTAACGTTACACTCATCAGTCACACAACAATGCTGGGTGGGACATGAAACCTAGAGAGGCTCTTGCTCCAGGGGAAGGAGTGATTACCTCTTTCTCCGTCTGTCTGTGTGTATGTGTGTGTTTGTCTAGGTGCACCTGTACGCATGTGTTACTGTATATGCAAAAGAATCTCTTTGTGTATGTGTGTGTGTGTGTGTGTGTGCGTGTAAGGGCACCTGCATGTATGTGTATGTACAAGAGCATCTGTGTGTGTGCATGCATGTATGTGTGTGTGATTAAGTTTATAGAGATGCTAGAGCATCCATATATTTGTGTATGTGTGTGTGTCTGTGTGTGTGTGTGTGTGTGTGTGTGTGTGTGTATCTAACAGTGCAACTTGCCACTGCCTCAAACGTCAGAACACTGAACTGCCCGCAACAAAACATTGAAAGAGTTATGCTATTATATTCGTTGAGTTCTGGTATTGGTCAGCTAAAAAGTAACCCATATAGTACTTTCATGCCTAACAGCCTATATTAATTTGGTCAATTTTATACAGCGCTTAAAAGGCTAAATTTACCTTTAGTTCAGTTTTAATTTACCGTTGTGTATATGTGTGCAGGGGCGCCGGACTGGGGGTAAAAATGGGACTGATACCAAGGCCCCCAAGGGGGGAGAGGGCCCTTGAAAAGTCTGGAATATATGCATGAGGGGGGGGGGGACCTGGGGTCTCATCAGGACTGCCTATGCATATGGCCAGGGCCAGGTTAAGGTCATCTGGGGCCCGGGGCAGAGGCCTCCCCGAGGCCCCCCCCCCCCCCATTTAAAAAAAATATATATATTACTATTATTATTATTATTATTATCAATATACATAAGAAAGAGAGAGAGAGGCAATTCAATTATGACAGACATAATGTAAAAATGAAATCTGCATTTATATTGTGGAACCGTATAACCAACATACAATTGTACCAACATACAAAAAACAAGTAGCCTACAAACATGGGGCAATGCACACAAAAAAATCAACCATGAAATATTACCATCAATTACTTCAACTCAGGCTTGAAAACTGCCAGTGGTACCCAGGTCAGACTAAAATGTGCAACTCCCGAACTCTGAACTCGTGAAACATTGTAGCCTAGAGTTTGGTGCGCACGCACACAGCCACATCATGATACATTGTAACACGCTGTCTGTAATACACTGTAACACGCAGCCCTAGCCAGCCACGACGTCAAATACATTGAAACACGCAGTCTAGCGCACACACACAGCCCAACCACATAAAATACAAACAAGGGGGGTGTCGCAGCCGATTACGGTAACGTTGTCAGGGACAGGGGTAGTATGCCTAGACGTGGACTTATCCCTATTTTGATCCTCGTTTTGAAAAAAGTGGACAGGGCACCTGCAGGAATGAATGCGATGGTACGCACACACCCACATAACTTTCAACGCTTTGATAATATTTGTCCCGGTTAGGTTCCTGCATTGGTCAGTTAAAAAGTAGCCTACATACTGTAGTAGGCTAATTACATCTACATGCAATATCTTTACAACAACAACGCCTAACAACGACCTATTCATTTGGACAACTTTGTATAGCCCTATAAAGGCTAAAGTTACCTAGTTTTGTTTTAGCGAAGGCTACGTTCACGTTAAACAGTGGTAATGCTAGCCTAACGTTTTGACAAGCAATAATCTTGCCTACCTTGTGCTTGCGGCTTGCCCATTTGAAATAACTCGCTTTGCTGTCTCCATCCTTTCTGTTTTCGTTGTTTAAAAAAACGTGTTATATCCATGAGTCTCGAGTTAATGAATTAGCTTACCATTGTGTGCTGATAACCAGCATAGATAGTAATAGAAAACAACAAGCTAGCCTACAACTTCTGTAGCATGCCTGTGTATCTCTCCTGCTCAAACAAAAGGTGCGCGCATGCATAGTTCTGCATAAAGTTGATTTTGATAACGTTACAAACTTTACTTTACAGAAAATTGTAAATAGCCTACTGGCATGCAGTTAATGGAATAGGCTACTGTGCAGGGTTGAGAAGTTATGGTAGCCTAGGCCAATTTGGTGTGAATACACGCACACAGGGGAAATTCTCTCTCGTTGTTGAGTAGCCTGGCTGATACGCACATGGCTTTGGCGCGCCTTACTGAGAACGTCTGGCTGAAGCTCTCTCTTTTTTCGAGATTTCGTAATTGTCTCATGCGAAGCCATTGTTGTCTGTGATAGCATGCATTGATACGGGCAAAGACAGGTGACGATAAGACACTTGTTTTCTTTTTTAAATGTCCCGCGCCGGGGCCCCCTAGTGGCCGGGTCCCGGGGCAGCAGCCCCTTTGCCCAATGCCCAAACGCGGCCCTGCATAGGGCCCAGGATCTTGTGCCACGCCCCTGTATCTGTGCTTTAACATCAGTAAAGTATTGTGCTTCATTCAGCATGGTAATCCAGCTCCTCTAATGATAATGTTTTGACAAGCATACCCATTTACCTTGTTTTTGCCCATCTGAAATAATTCCTCTAGCTTTGTTGCCTCCATCCTTTCTGTTTTTGTTGTTTACAAAAAACGTTTTATATCCATATAATGAATTAGCTCAACATTGTTTGCTAGTAACCAGCAACAAGATTTGTAATTGTTGCATTCATGGTGCACTCTCATTCATTCTCCTGCGCAAACAAAATGTGTGTATTCCAAGTAGTGTATTCTGCTGCATGAAGTTGATTTTTTTGTTTACAGAAAAATATAAATTACCTAGTCATGTAGTCAATGGGCTAGTGCAGTGAAGAGTTGGGAAGGTTTGATAGGCCAACTTGAAGTGAATATACACACAGGGGAAATTCTCTTTCTACTCGTAACTGAGCAGCCTGATGATATGCACAGTACACCTGCAGGCGCCACTGGTTGCAAGTACAGAGCTGTCAGCTATGTGGCTAGGAGAAAGCTGTGTGAGATAGCGGAGAGCTATGTGAGATAGCGGAGAGCTATGTGGCTAGGAGAGAGCTGTGTGAGATATCGGAGAGCTATGTGAGATAGCGGAGAGCTGTATGGCTAGGAGAGAACTGTGTGAGGTAGCGGAGAGCTATGTGAGATAGCAGAGAGCTGTGTGAGATAGCGGAGAGCTATGTGGCTAGCAGAGATCTGCCTGGGATAGCAGAGAGCTGAGATAGCGGAGAGCTATGTGGCTAGCAGAAAGCTGTGTGGCTAGCAGAGCTGTGTGGTGGCTAATGGATAGTGATGACTGAGTGCTGCAGCACATGGGAGTGGTTAGCAGGCCACTGACCTCCAGGCAGACTGCAGCAGCCCCACATGGGTGAGAACCCGTCTGGCTTTTATCAGTGGCTGGTCTGTCTCACACACACATAAACGCACATTTCGCACTCATGCACCAACATACACACACAAAGACACATTTCACACATCACATCTCAAACCCACAGACGCATGTACCTCAAACACACAGATCAACCACACACACACATACAGACCTGTAACACCTACACACACGCACAGACGTACTCATCGCACACACACACACACACAAACTCCTTGCACACACACATTCATTCACCCTCCGTGGTGAGTGTAGGGCAGGTGTGAATTCCTCACACACTTAATCACACTGCAACCGCAGCTCAACACCTGGGACCGGGAGGATTTTCTTTTATCATTCGTCTGTCTATCCAACCAACCATCCATCCCTCTACTAATCCTGTATTTTCTTTCTCTCACTCTTTGTCTCTTTCTCCCTTCTCTATCATTCTGTCTGATTCTCTCTTTATCTGTCATTCATTTATCTCTCTTTACTTGTCAAGTCAAGTCAAGTTACTTTAAATAAATTTGATCAATGATTGCCAGCCTCCTTTGACATCAGCACATCACTGCGTGCTACTCTACTCTACCTGCATGCTGACATCACTTGAAAATGTGTATGGACAGTCAGTGTGTGTGTGTGTGTGTGTGTGTGTGTGTATTAATATATGTGAGTTTTTTTTTCTACACATGTGTATGCACATCTCTGTGTGTGTGTCTATGAATGTATCTGATTGTTTTGATCTTTGTGTATTTTTAGTTTTATCTGTGTGTGTGTGTGTGTGTGTGTGTGTGTGTGTGTGTGTGTGACTGTCTCACTGCCTGCATGAGGGAGTGAGTGCTCCAGCTGCGGGCTTTAGGGCAGATGAGTGATTGTGGTGGATTTGAGTGGAGAAACTGCCCATATCCAACTCCTCTCTTCCTAAGCCTGCAGACATCATAACCAAACACTGAAACAATACACCTATTTGATTAAAGGGGATCAATTTCAAAACCATTAAAAACATAACTTTGGCTCTTCCTTCCCCCAGTAGGGCACCCACAATTCATCATTGGCGGAAGGGTATTTGAACAGACAAGGCGAGCCCAGAGAGTATGTTCAGGGATCAGGTTTGGAAGATCCAGTCTAGGCCCCTGTGGTAATCATCAGAACTAAGGTCAGGCACTGATGGTTTGGGAGAAGAGCTGACTTAATGTGCTTTTAGTCCAAGGGATCTATGGGTAACTGTTGTCTAGCAGGCAATCGGGGAGGCAAGAGGACATGTATGGTATTAGATGGAACGGTATGGAGGTAAGAAATGTTCTTATGTATCCAAAGCTATTTTGCTTGAGACACTTATTATAGTAAGACTTTTTAATAATGAAGGTTACATATATAAGCATTAATAACTATTTACTTCATAATAGAATAATTGTCAGCAATAATGTTTTAACAATGATGTACAAAAACAATATCAACAAAGCTAAATCATTAACATGTTGTGGAGATCTCTACTGTACTCTTTCCAGTTCTATGGGTTTATGTGTTTCTACTTCAGTATGTGTAGCCATACAACATACTGCATACTCATATTGCAATGGGGGTGGTGTGTGTGTGTTGAGGGGGGGGGGCTTGTGTGTAAATTGATTTGTTGGAATGATAAGAGGGGGTCAGGAAAATGTATGTTTGTGTGCATGATTGATGATTGTGTGTGTGTATGAGTGTGTATTGTACAGTATGTATGACTGTGTATGTGTGTGTGTGTGTGTGTGTGCATTGTGGGGTCACTGCTACCCCATGATTCAAGCTAATCATTTTGGCCTCAGACCCCGCCTGCGCCCCCTCTCCTCCTGGTTTGGTTTGGCTTGTTTACCCTCTGGAGGTGGTTGTGCTGGACTGGCCCGGTGCTCCCTAATCGGCGGTGGCAGCTCCCTGAGCCGCTCTCCCCAGGGCTCTGCTTCCCCCCCCCACCTCCTCCACACCACCCAACCCCCCCCCCCCCCTCGGTCGAGGAGCTGTCATCTTTGTAACGATTTCTTTATTTTTCAGGAAAAGCTTCTCGCCAGGGGAAACCGCTCGCTTCCGGCCGGAGGGGAAACCTAAGACGGGCCTGGTCCTCGGCCCTCTCCCTCCCTCTCTCTGCCCCTGAGTCACTGGCCAGCCTGGTGGGACACGGGCTGTTACGGCCATCTTTAGAGACCGTCGCCAAGCTTTCATCCTGCAGGCACTCCCTCCCTCCCTCCCTCCCTCCCTTGCTCTTTCTTCTCTGTAAGGCCATTAATATCACCCCGTTTTGGGGCACGAGAGAGAGACTTGGGGGCCTCAAAAGAGCGACCTGAACGTCTGAGAAAAACACATGCTTTAGGGTTACGGAGGATGTATGTTTGTGTGTTGGTTGGGTGTGTGAGTGTGTGTGTGTGTGTGTGTGTGTGTGAGAGAGTGAGTGATTGCCCATGGATATGTCTTTGTAAGTGTGTGTGTGTGTGTTTGTGTGTTGCACATGTGTATGTAAGGGGACCTTGACATTGCCTTAAAAAGAATCCATTTGGTATTTTTTCTGCATTGATGTATTCCTACAGCCCCTGAGACTGATACCTTACAGTGCCATTGGAGGTAATCTATTTAAGCAAACAGCACACTGAGACCAGCACGGAGACCAGTGACAAGCCTGGAGGGCATTTGGATAAAAACAAAACAAAACAAAACAAAAAAAACAGAAAACATATAGATTTCAGCTGAGGCCGTCTCTCTTTGTGTCTGATTCACAAAATCAATTTCATCGGGTGTGTCCCCGTGCGGGAGAACACAACATCCTAAAACACAATGGCGGGGTTTGTCTGTGCAGAGCACAGATGGCCTAAAAGCATCCAGACCCTCCTTTTGCTGCTCTCAGCAGTGACAGCGCAGGGCTTGGTGTGCAACAGGCGTGCATCAACATCTCCACCGTGGCTGAATATTAGATTTGAGCCGCGCTTTGCTGGGGGTGTGGGCAACGGTGGGGGTGAGGGGTGGAGAGCTTTGTGTGTGTGTGTGTGGGGGGGGGGGGTGCAGCATAATCTGCACATGCTGAGCGAACCACGGTGAAAATAGCCCACTGACAGGGAAAAACAGGGCACTTTAAAGGGGTAACACAGATCCAGTTGGTCCCACGGAGCACCAACACGGCCTTGAAGAAAAGCAAAACATTTTTTTCTCCCTCCTTCTTCTCCTTCTCCTCCTCCTCCTCCCTCTCTCCCTCCCTCCCCGCCTGCCTGCCTTCTCGAGCTGTGGATAATCAGGACCAGCCTGTTCAATCATGAAACCCAAGTTGAGCACGACTTACAGGAATCCTCTTTTGTTTCATTTCGGCGCACTACTGATTGTTCCAGAAACAACAGATGGAAATTATGAACATAAACATGTAAATATAGCAGGAGTCATCGGCGCATATCAACAGAAAAGCCCCGGAGCTTCAGACGTCGCTTCGCCATCACTGAAGAGCGAACATCACTAGGCCGAGACAGTGTGATGGAATACGGCATTCAAACATACAGATGCGTACAAACACAAAAACTTACACACACACACACACACACAGCCACACAAATACCAAATTGCACGAGGGAGAGACAATGTGATGGAATACTTTCAAACTTTCAAACACTCAGGCTCACACACACTGAAAAGACAAACACACCTTCACACATAAATACTATTAGATACTGTTACCGTAGATACAGAAACACACAGGCACAACTCACTCAAATGAAGAGGTCAGTAAGAGGAAGTGCAGATGAAAAATCAGCAGACTGTGGGCCATAGGTCTTAAAGTTCTGTTGGCCAATAAAAAGAGAAGGACAAAGTAGAAAACCATCGACATTCTTCCAGAATTTAAAATGATATGGATATTCAAATATTTTACATTTAACCTTGACAAACTGTGAATTTTCTATAGTTGTCCCACAGCATGGGGTGGTTTGAAATGATAATATCAAATCTCCTTCTGACACTAAACGCCTGGCAGCCCCTGGGTAACATGAACTCGCACATAAATCCCCGACCTCTCGGACGTGCACTGTAAAAACCCACTCGCTCACTGTGGATGCGGCCAACATCACATGAGACAAGTCCAAATTCGCGTCTGGACCGATATGGAGGAAGGGCCTAAAAAGACAAACGAAGAAATCACACAGATGTTTCACGCTCGGACTTGACTGATGTCGGGCGGCTGGACCGTGCAGCGTTTATGTGCTGTAATGGGCGCCTGAAGCCAAAAGCCGACGCAGAACGAGCAAAAAAGAACATTTACGTCCATCGATGGCTTCCCTCTGAACGTATCTGTGTTTAAACAATAGGGCCTTGCCTGTCAGACCAGCAAACAAGGTAGGGGTCTGACGAGCCATGGCTTTGATTGGGCCTAGTTAACACAGGGGCCTTCTCAAAGCGGGGCCCCGGGGCTCTGGTTAAACTCACACCGCCGCGCACTGCTCCGTCATGACACCGCAGCGTTTACCATCCAAGCCTTGTGCGTGGGTCTGATTGCTGCAATACGACACAAACCGTCATTACAATCACTGTGAGGAAATTGCAATAAACCTTGTTTTTTTGTGGCTGTTTTCTGGGGTGATGGAGGTGGTGGTTGGGGATGGGGGTTCAGAGGAGCTGGATGGTCGGACAGGTTTTCAGGGCTCTGGGGTCCAGGGTGGGCGTTCGTGAGGGTTTCGGGTGATGCTGTTTTGTTTCTATTCTGCCTGGAAAAACAGCAGCAGAGCATCATAGAAGTAATGGTTCAAGAAGACAGCTTGCTCCACATTATCATACTCATGAATTGACCATATGCACGGAACACACTTAAGCCAGCTCATTTATGTCCGGTGGAGCCAGGTGTAGCCGCCGCTATTGTTAATGTAATTAGTGTCAACATGGACCCAGTTGGGTGTTGCAACTAGTGAGGCCATGTCTACACGAAAACAACTGGTAAAAAAATCTTGCGTCAGCATGAAGAGGTGAAAACGAGCGAAAACGCTGTAGTGCATATGCCAGGCAAGTAGATGGCGCCGTGGTGGTGAAGAGGTTTCTCACAAATTCTTTGTTATAGAATATAGAATTATCTATTTTATACAGTCTATGCATTCTCTGATGCAGTCGCGTGAGTTAAGCATTCCTGAGGACAATTCAGTTTTCAATTCAACTGTAAAATGAATAAAATTCATTTTTTAATGTTTGTGAAGGGTGCAGGCCAGTCCTTTATTTGGTGAACAGAGATGCAAATCATTTTCTTTAGTCCGCGATTAACTTTAGCTGTAGGCTAACACTGCAACTGCATACAAAATGTTACTTCCCAAGTTGTAGGCTATTCTGTCATCACATTTGTAATATTGCTATAACGCATTTACCTTCGTTACTAACTGTCAATACTTTTTTGCCTGCATCAAATTGTTCATTCGCATTGAGTGCACATCTAATGTAGGCCTTACATGATTTCTAAGCGACCTGTAGACAGGCTCATTTCTGACTTCACTGAATGCATTTATTTATGTTGTGACATGTGAGAAATGAATGACACCGGCAATACGCACAAATTAATATAAACTAAAACAACACTGCCCTAATAACCTCTGACTAGCATCAGTCACTGACAGTAGAATGCATCAGGAAAACACAAAGGAAAAACATTGTTCACAAAGTCATAATAAGCTATTGGTGCGGTGCAGCAGCAGTTTGTGATGTTTACTGAGTGTAATCTTAGTGTATCTTAATGTATGAAAACTAGTATTACCAGGCAATACTATAATGAGTGTCAGGTCGAGTGCAGCTGGGTTTAAGAATCAGAGGTAATGAGTGGGCTATGTCATCATCAAAAACGCTGTTTTTGCTGTTTACACGGCAAGGGCAAAACGGGGTTTTCAAAAAACCCATCCTGGAACTGTTTTAAAAAAAATATTGTTTTTGGTCACCTAAAACGCTGTGTTCATGTGGAAGCAAGGGCAAAAAGATAAAAAAAAGATATCCGTTTTCACGAAAACTATCTTTGTGTGCAATTGGGCGTATGTTAAATTTTTTTATTATTGGTCAAACAAGATATTCAGTATTGTAACATGTAAGGAGCAGAATATAACAGAAGATGACGTTACAAAAGAGCTAACTCACCGGAAATAAAACACTGGCTAAAGAGCCTTCCCTGCATAAGGTCCATTACTCACAAGAAAATTATGAGAACAAGTCCAAATCAATGTTTTTTTACAGCAGTGTAATATAATGCATATACGTATAATTGATACAAATCAACCAAAGTCCAGGGTATATTTTTAGAGAGTTCTCTCAAATATATCTTCTTTTCAATGATAGATTTTAATAAATGGCCTGAATAGTGACAAAATATGTGGCACAAGCACAGCAGCAACAGCACCTAGGAAATATATACAGGCTCCTGTCACACACAAACACACATACACACACCCTCACACAAGACCCTTTTCCTTCCTGTGACCGGCATAGGTTTAGTTGCCAGCCAAAGGGCTTGGAGCGCGCCACTAACGGTCAGGGGGCGGCCATTGATAGCAGTTGTGTAATTTTCTATTGGCAGGTGTGTGATGGCTGGGATTTAATCTGGGGGCCTAAGCCCTCACCGGCCGCATTATTGTTGCGGGATTTCCCGGGTCCCTTGCCTCCAGATCCTCTGTCACATTCTGTCATGCCAGCTCCATGCCAGGCCAGCTGAGCACGGGGTACAACCCAGTGCCAAATTAGCTGCCCCATCCCCAAACACACACACACACACGTACATACACACACACACACACACCTCCACCCTCCCACCCCAAAATCCCTTTCCCAAACACACACGGACACACATATTGTTTACATTTTTACACATACATACGTATTTTTACACACACACATACAGTACATACAAACACACACACACATACGCACGTATGCACACACATATCAAATCTCCCTTCATACTTCCAGGCATGTAATGGCAGTGCATTTATTTTTGCATCCATGTTATCCTATTGCCCATCCAGCCGTGAAGACTTATAAATGAGCCGTATATAGCTGATTCCTCTCAGTGTGGGGGCAGTTAGGCTTATATGTGGGGATGTCTGTATGTGGGAGTGTGGATGGAGTTTGATGGATGCATATATTTTAGAGAGACAAACAGACAAAGAGAGAAAGAGAGAGACAGAACCTCCATATAAGAGAGCAGGCAATGTTACATTAGCTACGTGATTACTGTAAAGTGCTTGAAGCACGCGCCCCAGTCCCGCCGAAGGTCCAGGATGTGGCCATTGTGGAAAGGTCAGACATGCCTGTCTGAGAACACACTCCCACACACCCTGTCAAACACACAGACAGACACACATACACACACTCTATCAAACATAGAGACAGACCGACAGGCACACACCCACACACACTCTCTATCAAACACACAGACAGACACAGACACACTCTATCAAACACACATACAGACAGACAGATACACATGCACACACAGACAGACACACACACAAAAAAAAATCGTTCTAAAGATCCAACAAGTGTTAAAAACATAGACAAACAACAACATTTCTACTATGAAGTAGAGTGAACATAAGTCCTACATATCACACATCTCTCAACTTCTCTCTTTACACTGAACAATTCCTGTGCCTGTGTCTGTTGTCTGGCGCAAGGCTTCTGCATCTTGGGTCTCTCTCTCTCCCCGTCTGAATTCATTTGGTCCGGTCTCTGGCAGCTCACTGGCACATGTTAAACATATATCATCATCACAATGACCACTTGTGTAATAAGCTACATGCTGCGAACGTGTCAATATTATGAAGCGTGTTGGCAGTGGTGTCATTTGATCAGTGCCCTCGCGACAGACGCAGAGTCCAGCTGCGACCCTGCCGAGTACAATGGAGCAACTTACGACCCCCCCCTCCCCCCCCCCACCCACCCACCCCTACCCTCCCCTTGCTCCAAATCTACTGTTTCACTGGTGCGGTCTGCCTCTATAGATTTATGATCAAGTTTACAGTACTTGTGACTGATAGTGTACACTGCTTGTAACTGTTAAATAGATGTTGTATTGATGGAGAAAAATGTATTAATGTGTGTTTACTTGGAGTGGTAGTGGTATAAACATGTGAAAGAAACAGCGCTCTGTCAAAACACCACAAAATGAACAGTCAGGAGTATTTATTTACATACAGAGCTGATTGTGCTCTATGGTACTTGAGGAAAAGAGTTTGTTATTGGCTGAAATACAAACACACGCACACATACACACACACACACTCACATGCAAGCATGCACACACGAAAAATCCCCCTTGTAACTTCTTCCAGGAAATTCAAAATGGTAAATTAAAAATGTGATTGTGTGTTCAGTTACAGAAAGAGACATTCTCTCCATCTCTCTCTCTCTCTCCCTCCCTCCCTGCTGTTGCTGCACACTGCAGATATCTCTGAGGGGAAGAAGGGAAAAAAAGAAAAATGGGGAAAAGTTTTGAAAAGTAATGGTTATTTGTTCAGTCATGTTAAGATCCGGAGACAGAGAACATGAAGAGTGGCTTTCTGCCGTGGATTGAGAGTTGATTTGGACTGGTGTGTCTTTGATCTGCGGCCAGAGGCGGCTAGAGAGAGTGGTGCTGGTGGTGGGGGGTGAGCTTAGGGGGTTTGAGGATGGGGGGTTGGGGGGTGGTGGAGACCGGCCATATGATGAATGTATCCCAAGATTCCAGCGTCGCGCCAGATCCCGCTTGTCTCCCGCTGAACCGCATCATTTCTTGTGGCCTTGTTACCCAAGCCGTGGTGTGAAGAGCTCTGCCACAGGGGCTGCTGCCGCGACTCGGGAGAGAGAGAGAGAGAGAAAGAGACAGAGAGAGGGAGAGAGAGAGAGGGAGGGAATGAAATACACAAAGACAAAAAAGGAATGAAAAAAGAGTGCCATAGAGACCATAAACAGAGAAAACACACACATAGAAAGGTAGAGCCAAACACTGTGTGTGTGTGTGTGAGAGAGAGAGAGAGATAGACAGTGAGAGAGAGAGAAGGGGAAAGCGTGCAAAGGAACAGACGCCAAGCAGTACAGCCGGCTCCGCCATGTTTCCACCGGGTTGTCCCAGCTGAGCTGGGCCCAGCCCAGAGCGACGCTGGGGAATGTGAGGCTTTTGGAGTGGCCCTCCACCATGGGGCCCGACACCGCTGCTTATGAGGGCCCGACGCCTGCCAAAACACACAGGAGTCCACGCCAGGGCCCCCGCAGCCTGCGCACTCCCCCCAACACACACACACACACACACTCCCCTCTCTCTCATCCGCCATCCCCCACCCCCTCACACACACTCCCATTCCCCACTCTCTCATCCGACCCCCCCCCCCCCACCCCCAGCTGCCATTCCCTGTGGAGAGGGAAAATACTGCATGAAAATCATCATGTTATTACCATTGTTTTCATATAGGCAGCGTTCATGCCGGTGCTGTTATTTTTACACTGAGTTTTCCGCAGTAGCGGTAATATATTATTCGGAGGCATCTTGCTAAGGCAAAGACAGAATGGAGTGGAGTAGAGGAGTGATGATTTCGTCGGCCATGCATCTTTTTAAACTAACCAACCCTCTCTGAAATGAAGGAAGTTATACTTGGCTTTAATTAGGAGGGAGGGAGGCTTAGGTTGTTTTTGTGTTGCTGTGTTCTAAAGTTGTATGTGTTAACATAGTCCTTTCAGCACGCTCGGTGTGTGCGTGTGGGGGAATATATGTGTGTGTATGTAGGTGATCATATGCGTGTGTGTGTGTGTATTAATGGACCATGTGAAACTGCACTCAAGTCGGATCTGATCCCTGCTCTCAGCACTAGACTTTGCTCCTGCTACTACAGACAGTGATGTCATTAATGACCACTGAGGTCCTTATAGAGTTACGTTCCTGGGAGACGCTCCCCTCTGTACTGACTTCCAAGTTCATCAGCAATCAAAGGCATGATTTATTTAACTCTACCTGGAGGGAAAAAAACCACACACTATTCCCCCCTGCTTGATTTCCGCATACTACATGTGCCTCACACAAATCTCAGCTGAATGGACGCTTTATGTCTTCCCGACCGACCACATTAAAAGGAATCTCCACAAGTCAGGCCGCTCCGCTGCTAGACTCATCAGTTATCGTCTATGGTCTCCAAAACGTCTGCTTTACCTTTTCCCCTCGCTGTTTGTTTTAACACACACACAGCTCTCTCTGAGGTATGAGTCGGGTCTCGGTGCCACTGACAAAGGAGGTAAGAAATACACCTTTCACGTCTAAATAAATCTGACCCAAAACAGAGGAAAAACTTGCCATCCCGCAGCCTTCTTCGCCACCCCCCCCCCCTAAAAAATCTGAGTAAAATGGCAATAACATCTCATCCAATTGGCTCAACTTGTGCACAACTTCCTTTGCAGATGGACGATGTAATATGAAAGTTATTCGCCCACTCGCTAGGACTAAGTCTAAGTCTATTCTACTGCGATTGCGTCCTGTTATTCTTTATAGTTTCCACAGGCTTTAAAGAGGAGAGAAGCTATTTTCTTTTCATTACTCCTTCCTCCTGGGGGAGTCTGGCGACGCTGTCCAAACCCCTCTACCCCTGAACCCCAACCCCACCACCCCCATCCAGTCCCAAATTCTTTTCAATTAAGGACCCATCCCAACAGATGGTATTGGCATTATGGCTCCGAGCCCCGAAAGAATGGACAAGCACAAAATGGCCGCCTGTTCGGTTTTATCAGCGAATAAATCATGGGAGTATCTGATCTGTGGGCCGTGGGTCTGAAGGGGCTGGGCTCCCGCTGGGCCGTATTTACTGACAGCAGCGGGCTCACATGTGTGTTGTCTTAGCCATGGAGCACTGATCAATTAAAAGGATTGTGGGGTGGGGGCAGGGGT
This sequence comes from Alosa pseudoharengus, assembly GCF_046254945.1. Classification (NCBI taxonomy): domain Eukaryota; kingdom Metazoa; phylum Chordata; class Actinopteri; order Clupeiformes; family Clupeidae; genus Alosa; species Alosa pseudoharengus. The sequence goes on along the minus strand of NW_027468650.1, from coordinate 24,121,264 downwards.
GATGGTTGGTGGGGGGCGTGAGGGTTGCAGTCCTTTGTAGAATGGATGTCCTCCAAGAACCTGGTCAGGGAGCACTGCAAAGCGTGAATAATTTATCCAGAAACTCTATCACGGCTTGTATCAGTTTCCATCATAAAAGCTGGCGACGGGGCAGGAAAATACATCAGCTTCTGTGACAAGCCCCTCAACAAGGCACTGAGAGTCCTCGCTCTTCCTCTTTCTCCCTTCTTCTCTTTTTTCTCCCTCTCTCTCTCTTAGTCACTTTCTTTCTACTTCTCTCTCTCAGCCAGCTAGTGATGGCAAAACACAAGCTCATAAAATCATCTGAGGCATCAAAGCAGGGGGGGACTGTAAAGGTGGGTACCTGCAGGGCTGACAGCACATTTACTCTCATGAATGAATATGCACCATTACATACACACACACACACACACACGCGCACACACACAAACAATTTAAAAATGGATAATCACAATATAAACAGTAACAGTCAGAAGGACACAAATACGGACAGTGACAGCACCTCTTTGCTGTCAGGAACACATACCCACACATACAAATACACACACACGCACAAAAAACACAGTATGACATTCTGGTATGAGTAAATGTGAATGTAAATGCCTTCACAAACAGAGGGGTGTGCAGAAGGAGTCATTTTCCTGAGAAGGAGTAGAGCTGTACTTCCTGCCTCCTCTCTCTGGGGTACTGGCGTACCTCCGGCCCTGATTAAAGTCTAACGTGGAATTATATGCAGATCAACTCTGAGGCAACCTCTGTGAATATGATGGACATTTCATATGCCGATTGCTTATCAGTGAAAAACCCAGTAAATTGAGATGCCTGAGATGCCCATTTTTGGGTTTCCATTGATTCATGCTTTATTAGAAAAGTGAGCCTTTTGAAAAAAAGGGGGCTTTTGATGTAAAAGGAAATTTACTGAACAGGAAAAGAACAGGTGATTTTATCCCCCCCCCACACACACACACACAGACACACACACAAATAACACCTGAAGACATGACACCCATCCTCTCATTGCATGCTAACAGCCGGTCTCCTAACAATAGGCTGGGCGCTGCTAACGCCTCGAGCGAAGGAGTTCTCGACAGTGGCACAGAGGCCGAAGAAAGGGAGTTCTGAAGTATACAGTTTCATGTTCCTGCTCGGCCGATTTTATGGCAGCCCTCACCGATACAGGGCTGTTTTGTAAACACTGTCCTGAGCACTTCTTGGACAGGGATGGATGTGATATGTGACCGTTTCTCATCTCTATCTTGCATGCGGAAGTGCACTTCCCTGCCTCTCTGGGTGGAGTCACGTGAGTTGGGACACATGTGGGTTTCAGTTAGAGGTTTCCCCCCTCAGAGTAGCAAGCTTCTGTCAAGAGAGCAGATGTTGAGCAGATCTGGACCTAATTTGGTACAGGTCAGTGGCAGAAATGGGCCAGGTCCTATACATCAAATCAGTGCCTTAAAGTAACACAATGTATGAATCCCCCTTTTCATCAATCTTTAAATCATTTAGCGCTAAGGTGATACACAATTAATCTAAAACCCAATGAGGAGGGTCATGCTCCCATCTGCGACAATGTTCCGGGTGCACATCGGCAATGTCAAGGACTCCAATTTCTGCTGTATGGTGCGTCAGTGGATCATTGAGTTTCACAATGTTATTATAAGGAAAGAGAACTACATTGTGTTGTTTTCACATCATCTGGTACCCGTAAGCGAGAACACATTTCTCCCATCTTAGCCTCCCTTCACTAGCTCCCTGTTCACCATAGGATTCATTTTAAGATTTTGCTAATGATCTTTAAATGCTTGATTGGCAATCTCTCAGACCTATATGAAGTCTCAGATCTTCTGATGTTTTTCTGCTGACTGTACCCAAAACCAAATAGAAATGTAGAGGAGACCGTGCATTTGCTGCTGCTGCCCCTAAACTCTGGAATAATCCCCCTCCCCACCACTACATTAGACTGGCCCCTTCTCCAAATATTTTCAAAACCCATCTCATTTCACCCCCACCCATTTCTACTCTATAGCTTTAGCTCAGTTTTGATCCTGTTTTCCGTTTGTTGATTTGTTTTTTGTGACAACTGCTTTCATTTATTACTATTTTATTTTATCTTTTTTATTTTTACAGCACTTTTGTCAACTGTTGTTTTTTTGAAAATGTGCTATATAAATAAATTGACATTGACATTTGTCTGACTGTGATCAACTAATACTGCAGATTGCACGATTATGTTTACAGGTCATTAGGGCGGTCACTTTACGTACGAAAATTGATTGCAAAATCGATTGGATCAACCAACACAATTTTCAAAAACTGAAATAGGGAATCGATTTTAACCAAATATGTACACTATTAATTATGACCGCCGCTAGCGAAGCGGTCATATAGGGATTGTCAAAGTTTTTTTTTTTTCCTAGAAATTTCCTGAAATTTTGGTCAACGATACCCGGGGCACCGAAACACCGGGGCACATGAAATTTGGTGGGTATGTAGCCCCACTAGACTTACGGAAAATTTTCGTTTGGTCCCCGGGGGCCACTCCCCCTCCGCGCTGGGCCCCCCGAAACCCCAAAAATTCAGTTTTTCCTAAATAACTACCTGAACCGTGGCACCGAGGATGAAGAAACTTTTATGGTATGTTGGTCTCAAGGGCCCACATCAACCTAGCCCATAATCACTCATTTGTGATTTGCACCCCCCCGGTAAAAAATGAAAATGCAATATTATTCTGCTTTAATCACCCCTCTCTTCAGTAAAGACGTTAGAACTGCATCAAATTTTATGTGTATGATTAACCTGACATTCTCTGGGGGTATGCCAAGTTTAGTAGAATTTCATCCATGGGGGGGGGTCTAAAAAATTAAGTTATGTGTACATTTAGTGACTGTACACTCATTGGCCTGTAGATGGTGGTGCACACATATACACATGCACACACACACACAGGGACCCACATACTATTGGTATTAGAACGGCCGATACATAATTACAAATTCAGTAGGATTAAAAGAAAGCCAAAATAAATATTCATCATCATCATCATCATGGCTGCATTTCCAATATTGGCGATAAGTAGTCGTTTGTCCACTAGATGGCGCATCGTTGCAGTGAGACGTAATTTTGTTGGAAGTTAATCTAAAGTGGGTTGGAAAGACACTACGCTTCCTACAAGGACAAGACTGTAGGCTACAGTAGTTTACCGCAGAGAACGTCTAAGGGTAGGATGATTTCTGCATGACATGTAATTCCCATTTCCTCTTGAAGTCGAAATAAATCTGAGAATGTTTATCGGACATGCTTGTTTTTTACTGCAGGTAGGCTACGTTAATCCTATCAATAGCAGAATGTAGGTAAAATAATGTTACCGTTAGCATGGTTGAGTGATGGAGGCCAATTTGATTATTGATGTATTTGTAGAAAACCATAAATGCGTTTATAGGCTACCAAGCAAATCGATAACAGCACTAATTGTATCTTTCGACTGTCATCTCATTTGCTTACGACCATTACCTAGGCTACTAACAGGAGCTAAGTGAGTTAGCCACAACACGATCGCTACGTGATGGTTTTTTAATGGAAATATAGGCTACCTGAAAGATAACCTGTCAATGATGCACCCTAAACACCGGGCTGGGACATTTCTGCTCAAGGTCTCAAAAAGCATCTGAGTCAACGTTCATTCCCAAACACCCATATAGGCTACTTCAATCCTCTATTTTCAAAGGTGATTCAAGTAAGGAAGAGCATGGCTCAAATTAAGTAACTGAAACTACATAAATTCGTCAAAGTGAATAATTTGTGTCAACTCGCCGCAATGTAGATTTATTAAAGCACCCGTGATGATCTACATCTCCATTTAAACCAGATGTTTTAGAGCGCACGTTGAGATGTATTCAGGGCAGGGCTGTACCTACACATATTTGTTGCACTTGCTACAAAAATTATTCTTTGCGATGGATGATTTAGTAGGCCTACCAACGTTACACCGGTCAGATACAGTTTTGCCTATGGCTATTCCGTGAGACTGAGGCGCTTTTTGTTTGTTCGAAGTGCGTGTTTAGGGTGTGAGAGGGGAGTCGATGTGCTTTGATTCCAGCTTGGTAGTTGTAGTCTATGCGATTAAAAAACACGTGTGTATCCAAACAATGATAACGCTTTCATTATGGCTGCTTTAGCCACAGACCTTGAGCTACTGTACAGTGGGTTGGGTTCCATTTAGAAGTGTCCACTTCATTCGCCCTTTCCGTGATTCACAGCTACGTGAAATGTATTACTACTGATATGCAAAACTATTAACTTTTCGCCAAGAGGTGGCAGCTTGATACTGTAAGGTGTAAGCCATTGGTTCCAACGGAGATTTTATTTGGGTCGCCAGCATAGCCTAGTGACAATTTGTGTTGTGTAATAGGCCTAGCATAGGGCCTACCTTATATAGCTTATAGTTTGTTAACAGTCACAGTTGTCATAACTCCCTCTATGGATTTTTGCATTTAGAATAGCTCTAAAACCGGGGGGCGAACACGTCACAGGGGGGGCGCCAGTGCGTGGATATCTCAATCGCAAAATTAAACAATATTTCTATCGGGCGCCTACCATGGACTAACCTGACCCTAGCCAGATGAATTTCGCTCCGCCTAGCTCCACTCATCCATCTGGAACCGATCCATTGAAATGTTGCTTCAGAAGGCTGGACCTAATCAAAAAATGCTTGCATATGATTGAATAAGCCACTTGTCCGTCATCTATTGACGTGCTACTTCAACCACTCTCATCGAAGCCAACCCGTGACGCTGATAACAGTCTCACAGTCGCTTCTACGCTATGTCACATCTATGAAACTCCCGCCCTGCGTCCTGATTCGCTAAACCATAAAGTTGGTTGGAGAAATCACTCTCAATGGAAGAGGTTCCAGATGGATGTGAGTGAAGCTAGGCGGAGCTAAGCGGAACGACATTCATCTGGCTAGGGCCAGGTTAACCATGGACTAGGCTGGGTGAAAATCAAAAGATTGCGTCAAAAGATTGAGCTTAACCATGGACCTCATGGTTGCAAAATGCAAGGGAACATGAATCAGCATATTATTTGCACAAACAATAACGGACAGTAGCTCTTCAACTTTGCCCGTTAAAAAGTCTCGCAACGCATTTCATGAAGGCCCTTTTGGACATGTCAGTTATTTGCACCATTGGGTAAAACGGCATTTTGTTTTAGACTACTGGTATTTAATTTGTGCATTGACAATAAAGCTGAATATCATTTGAACTAGATGACTAAACTTATGCATATGTAGAAGAAGAAACATTCACAAAAATCCATGACATGTCCTCTCTTCTTGATAGCTGTTGAAAACTGCATGGAACTGACAGGGATTGTTTTGTTTAATAATAAATAAATAAATACATTATGCTGCTACCTTCTGCTTTTCCCAAATACAATGTAGCCTACAGGTGTACCTTTCATCAGTCCAGTTGCAATGGATGGACTGTGATGAACTGCCCTACTTGTGATTGTTTAGAGATTTTAAAGGTTTTATAACAATGTTACAGATTTTTTGGCCCAGAAACAAATCTATTCACCTTTGCAGCGCCAGTAGGCTACTTTGTGTGCGGAATGTGTGCAAACACACATTCCAAACAAGCATACACAAAAGTTTCAAGAGTGGGGGATGGAGTAGAAGATGGAGACAAATTCATTAATATGATTTATTTTCGCGGAATGGATGTGCAGGACTGAGCGGCGGTCATATTTTGTACCGCTACGCGGTACATCTAGTTTTAAACGAATTAAACAAATAAAAAAGATAGATGTAACAAAACTCACAAACAAGCAGAAAAGGAAAATAAAGATTTCTGAAAGTGCAGTAGGCATTGCGAAAGCTAAAAAGAAAATTCCCACCAATAGACCTCTGAAGTTCGCCTACAAAAAAGAACCAAAACGGCCATCTTTGCCCATATAAGGAGATCCGGTGTGATATTGACCTAAAGTGTGTTGAAACATGATACCGAGTGTGAACGTATGTCTCATAGCTCATCTCGGATTGTCCCCTGCATTTAGAAATCTGGCGCTAGTTAGCCGATGCTACCAACAGTTTTTCGATGGGGGTGCCTCGGGCATCGGCCTAGCCATGCAAATAAATCACTGTTTTACACCATTAACGAGGCTCAAAGTAGCGCCGTACTTCATTGGTAGACTTCCGAGGGCCTTGACATTTAAAACGAGACATTGAGAACTTTCAAAAAGCACTGGTAGTTTATTTACAAGACCATTAATACAGACAGTACCTTGAGTACCGTTCACCGCCATCTTCAATTTAGTCACGATAAGTCGAGCGACGAGTACGAATAAACAGGAATGACAAGGGATCAGATTCCAAAAATAATTCTGTGGAAATGCATGGATTCCAGTTGATTCCAGTAGCAGCAACTGGAATCCATGCATTTCCACGGAATTATTTTTGGAATCTGATACCTGTTCATTCATACTCGTCGCTCAACTTATCGTGACTAAATTCAAGATGGCGGCGGGAACAAGCTGAGATGAGCTATGAGACGTCCGTTCACACTCGGTATCATGTTTCAACACACTTTAGATCAATATCACACCGGAATTCTCCTTTTATTGAAGCTAACTACCTATAAGTTGCAAGTTAGCTCTGGGGTAGCAAAAATGTAAGTGTGCTGCCTTCACATACTGGAGATCACAGTATCCACTCGAAGTGTGTTCAGGAAAACGTCTGCATTTCAGACTTTTTCATCCCCGCGAGAGTTTAACAGGTGCGATAAAATCACCAGATACCGGATGTCAAAGATGGCAGCTTTTTTGTAGGCGAACTTCAGAGGTTTATTTTACGCACCGGAAACAGCTGTTTCAATCGGCTGATGTGCTGCTGGTGTTTTGCAAAAAAATGGAGGACAACGCGATCAACCTGTGCGACATGAGAGAGACGAGTGATAAGCCCTAATAACTTCAAGTGTTCAATATGAAAGATATGATTTTGGGTAGATCAAACTATGGAGAAAGACAAAGCGGTATGCAAACTGTGCAGTCGTGAGTTCCTATGTACGCGAAATTTGTTTGACATTTCTAATCGTAAACACAGCCATGTTGAAGCCTGCAGTAATGTTTTTCACTGATGTTATGATGTCCACTCTGCTTATTGTTTTTCGAGATTGTTGCACTCCTGTTTGTCATTGTGCACGAAACTTCACGGCAATAAATCATCAGAAATATTGCTGACTTGTGCGTCTTCAAGCGCCCTCTTTTCGTTCGTCCTAATGCCTGTTAGTTGTCCGTGTATTGGCCTATATTTGCCATTGAAAATGGAAACATCTTTAGAGATGGAAAATCGATTTCACTTACTGTATGTCTCAAAAATCAAACAGGATTTTTTCACAAAAGTGACAGCCCTACAAGTCATAGATGAATGGACAAAATGCCTCAAAAATCATAATATTCAAGGCTAGTATCAAGGGTTATGACACACTGACAAAAGTTTCGGTCAACAATGTTGGGCATGTTTCATTATGTTTCATTGATGTAATCTGAACACATCTAATATGGCGGCCGCGTTTGCGTATGCCACCTTATAGAACTTGAGACCAATATGCGGTATCTAGCTTTCTAATATCTGTTACACTGTACAAGCTGATCTGATGCTGATGGCCAAAAATGTCATCCATGTGTGTTGGCTGACCCTCCCTGCTTGGAAAGTGTTGGGAACATCAACCAATCCACATAGAACATTGTTATGTGCCAGTTACTGTACAGTATGTGAATTGACTTGTGGAAATGTGGCCAGAAATGGGCACCTTTTGGACGTCATCTTTAAATGTGGAGGGTTAACGTGGATGGCATCAACAGCCCTCAGCTGAAGCTGTTGGTTAATTAAGCAGTGAATCAATGAGAGAATAAAAAACACAGCTCTGGTTAATTAAGCAGTGAACCCATGAGCCAATAAAAGTACAATGCTGTAATTTGGCCCTTCAACCCACAGAACCGTCTTGGCTCTGCTGTATTGTCCAGCTTTCTTTTAGTTGGTTGGGATTGGAGGTACTTGGTAAGATGTTCAGGTACGTTTTTGTGGTAGACCCTTTGGTTAAAACAATAAAAAAGCTTTTCTCTAATTTTCTGCATTTGCTTAATTTCTAGCTCAAGTCTTCTCTAGTACTTACTGTACAGTATATACTGTATATGTATTGTATTGGTGATAATCCAAATGGAAGATAAGTGAGCCCAAACCCCTTCAAATCAAACTTGTCACATTAAAATAAAATGGGTAAATAAAAAATGCACCTGTTCTGAACTTAAAGTATTAGTAGAACTAACTATTAGTAAATAGTTGCACAAATGACCACATGAACAAATTGCATCAGTAAAACCTGATCAGTAGCATGCCTTTTTAACAATTATCTCTGCATTAAATTGAGACACACAACTGTCTCTGTACAAGGGAAAACTATAAAATATTTGAATCATCATATACAGTATAAGAGGTTTGTGTGTGTGTGTGTGTGTGTGTGCGTCATTGTTCCCCTATATTGTCATATTGGTTTATTGGCTGATGAAATCCTTGACCATGATATCCCACATGTACTCACTACTGACCACATTTTTACATACCATAGATATTAGAAAGCTAGATACCGCATTGGGCTCCCGAATGTACGTAAATAGGATCGCCATCTTGGTGGGGGCAATTAATAACTGGAGGCCAATGGAGAAGCATGGGACTCTGATTGGAAATCAGAGAAGTGTCTGATTGCTGGCAAGTGTTGCCCATAGACAGTAAACGTGTTGCCCCCAGCAATAGCTATTGTTTTTTTTGTTTTGTTATTTTTTTGTCATCACCAAGTTTCCAATGGCATGACTAAAACAATCACCCTGTGCGTCATCAGTCTGAAACAGAGCACCAAAATCAACATGAATATCTGAGGAAACATGTAGGCTACTGTATAGTGGGTATTAAAAAGATCAACTGTCAACTAATTGCCAGTCTCATTCTATGTAGGAACTATCATTTTTGTACCATCTTTTTCATGATATACACATCTTATTGTATTGTGCAATTTTATATTTATTGTATTGTTTAATTTGAATTTCAGATGTGTTTTGCAAGTCGCTTCGGACAAAAGTGTCTGCCAAATAGCATAACCATAACAACTCACAGCTGAGGAGAAAGCTGGAAAAAAAAACACCCCCATTCATTGTTATTGAAGCTGCTGCCGGGTTGTTTCTGTAGGGAGTCTTCCCCTGATGGGACCTCAGGCTGGGTCTAGGTCTGGGTCTGGGTTGGGGGGTGCTTGTGTTACTGAACGACATACTGAACGTGAAGGTTTCCATCTGTCTGCAGGCTAATTGGGTCTGAGGCGGTAATCACTGAGGCCATCGTTTCCATCTGCCACTACTACCACCACCACCAGCGGCACCAACGCCAGTGTTTGAAGCCCCTGCCAGAATCCACTGCAATCCCAGAGGAAGGTGCGATTTTCAGACTCAACTTGTCTTGTTTTTTCTTGAGACATGGAAGGAGGGGTTGTGGTAGTGTGCGGAGGGTTAGCTGGAACTCAAAATTTGAAAAAGAAAAAACAAAAAGCTGGCTAGTTGGATCTGCCTGTACAGGCTGGTCAGCAGGAACAGGGGCTTATGAAGAATCTACCCCAACAGTCCAATCCAGACAGCAATATGCTGCTGACATAAAAACGGACCCGTAATGATCCCAGATCCACCAGTGTCAATACGCATCCAGCTTTTTACAGCTTGGCATTTAAGAACTGGCCAAGTCAATTAATGGTTATTACAACATCTTGCCAAAGAACTGCAGTTGAAAATTAGCCGGCTGGCTAACACTGGCACATTTACAAAAATGTTGATTAATGTGTGTTGTCGTCCCTACAAATAAATAAATTAAATGGAAGAGCCTGTGGAAATGTGCTTATAGTGTCAGAGCCCATAAATACTGTGGTGGGCTTACAGAGCAAGCATGTCTGACTGACGTCTGCTATGTCAGACAGAAACAGTAATTCACAAAGCCATAATTATAGCTTTCAGCGATAACTTTGCCAGATTTTTCACATCATCAAATACAGTCAAACATACCTGCACACAAATTTAGCTATATAGCTATAGCTGTAGTTAATGCTTAAGTTATATAGTTTTAGTTGCTAATGCTACCTGGGTACAGCTAAAGCTACACTTTATCCAGCCCAGCCAAAAAGACATTCTGCAATTTGAGGCAAAGCTAGTGCATGTAAGCATGTACTGCTAATGCTAATGGAGTTATATCCTAGGAGCCACCTCTTGGCCCAATTTATCCTTTCATTCCTTTGCCCCCTCTCTTTACTTGTCTCGTACACTCAACCTTTTCTGTATACTCCCCTTCCTTTACATTACACATTTTCCACTTTCATCCCCCTTTCTCTCTTTACAACTATCCCTCTCTTTCTTTCTCCCTTTCTTTCTCCTTTCCCTTTCTATCATTTTCTTCTTCTCTCTATCCTCCTCCCCCCATTTTGTCTGAGGGTGAATGAATGTACAGCTAATGCTAACGCTAATGTCAATGCAGTGAGCTTCAGGGAGCAGCAGTCTCCAGGCCAGAGAAAATCCAACCCGAAGGCCTCACGCTGTGCTCCTAGTAAAAGAAAATCTCTCAGCGCGGCCTTGGTCTTAGCCTCAGCTGACACCCCCTGCAAGAAGTGTCCTTTTACTTCCAGTGTCCAAAAATAGGGAACCTTAGCGCATCTGCAGTGGAGGTGGACTCTGGAGATCATGTTAGCATAGCTGAGTGGGTGCTAATCTGCTGCTGGAACACTCCTTGTACTTACACAATACTTGTCCAAGCAAAAACACAAAGAATTAGATCCGGCCTTGTGTGAAAACACTCCTTGACAAAGGCAGCCGTTGTCCTAGGAAATGCAATTAATCTACAGAACACTGTTATGGTACAGTGCAATACATCAATGGAATTGCATTACAAGTGTCTTTAGACCACTTGAAGCACTCTTAGAGGAACAGATGTAGGCTGTCACTTTTGGGCACGGTGAATGGAATGCTTGTCATACACGATGACCTTGTTATTTTTGTGTGTGTGTGTGTGTGTGTGTGTGTGTGAATAGGGTGGAGGAGGACTTTTTCCATGTCATCGAGAGTGATGCATGTCCTTTAGTCATGGAAGTAGTTGACAAGAAAAATGTTGTGATCGTCTAAATGTTTTCATATTGCTGCGCGCACATCAATCGCCCTGGCTGCAGTCCACATGGCGGTGCCATGTTCGGTGTTTGTGTGTGGCGTGCAGAGACCACACGACACATGTAGAGCACTTTGTTTTTGATGTGGCTTTTTTTTTAAAAAGAAAAGAAAACACACACACATGCACACACACACACATTGACATTCACAGTAGAGATACAGAGCTGCATTTATGCATAGAGAGGCACGCAACAGTTTCCTCAGAAGAGGCCAAAACAGAAAAAGCACATGAATAACAGACATATGATAGTAGTGGAACCGTCAGGGGAATCCACCCCAGCAGGCATTAAACCCAATGGTTAGAGAACAATTAATAAAATACATTGGTTAAAACCATGTTGTTAGATCTGAAGTCTCCATAAGTCTACCTGTTAAAACAGAGGCCTTATCTATACCATAAAGGCTCAATTATGCTTCACATCAAATATAGATACATATATGGACAGAACCATGTTTTCTGAAGGCGTAGGGGGCATAAATGAGGCATAAGTTGCTTTGAAAAAGAGAATGAGTGTGTTAAATGAGCGAATGAAAACACAAATTTAGCATGCCATGTAACAACACTGGTCTGTTTAGATAAAACAAGGCATTGTGCGGTTCTCAAACCTCAAACTAACCTGTTCCAACTAATCCTGTTGTCTGTGAGCGTCTTATCAACACAGGCAACCTTTCTCGATCTCACATGGAGCTGCCCCTGATTTTACCTGCGTGGGCGACTAAGAGCCTGCACTGACGAGAACACAGCCTCGGGCCTAGAACACTCTGTCTACGGAACGGATGAGGAACTTGCTCTCTTCCTTCCGAAGAAGCCACGTTCCAGTTGGCTGAGAAACTCGGCAGCGGTTCACGCTAGAGTCCTAGACGTAAAGGGAGAGTCGCTGATAACTAATATAGCCTTGGCTACCTGTGCATACCCCCGAGTAACAGGTCCATTGTTGGGGCTTCGCTTTTGAAGCCTGGGAAAAATATCAAAGTGTTAGGGGCAGACAGAGCTTTGAACACTTAGGGATTGGCTCGCTGACAAAAAGGCCTTAGACAACAGAACGAAACAGGGTGAGATGGAAGGAGGGAGGGAGGGCGGGAGAGAGGGGAAAAAAGAATTCTCGTCCTCCTCCTCTTTCTTTCTTTCATGCGTTCTTTCTTTCTCTCTTTCTTGGTTTCTCCTCACGTCACTTTGGCCCCGTGCATTTCTCCAGTTTCATGCCCTGACTTGATTGTTTGAGGGTTATGTGAACGTGCTGCTCTTGAGGGGGATCAGGTGGGTGTGTGTTGGGGGAGGGGGGGGGCAGAGAGTGTGCATGGAATGGTTGGGGTGGTGGGGGAATGAATGGGGGTGAGGGGGGGGGGGGGGCAGCCCCAGGTAACGCTGTCCTGAAACATGACAGCTTGACAAGTGAGCTTCCATTTAGTCCGTCTCAGGATGTAAATGACCAGGCCCACTCACAAGTCTTGGCAGATGAGGACTCTGTAGAGGGGCAACCTGTAATCGCTCTCTCTCTCCCTCCTTCCTCTCTCTTTCTCTATCTTTCCCTCTCTCTGTTCTCTGTTTCAAGTACCTCCCCCCTTCTCTCTTCACTTTTACTTTCTCTCACTTTCTTTCACTCAGAGAGAGTCTTAACACACCATTTCTCTTTCTCCCATGACCTTTGCACAGACACACACACACACGTACGCACGCATGCACGCACACATGCATGCACACACACACACACACACACACATACAAAGCACATTTAAATACACAAATACAGATGATGAAACGTTTGCAAATGCATGAATGAAAACATACACACATACACAGAAGAATTTCAGTCAGTCAGGTTGAGAAAAAAAGAAAGGCTTGTGTGACAGTGGGACTGTGTCTATCTGTCGAACACTGAAGTGGGGACGCTGCCAAAAATTCTTCTAATCATCCGCACTTCCACCAGGACTGAGCTTGTCAGGCCGGTATCCTCCATCTGACATGCAAACGGGAGGTTGAGTGGGGATGAGTGGAGGGGAGAGAGGCTGGCTTGGCCTGGGCTGCACTACTCTGGGCTAAGCTGAGACAGTGGTCTCTTCTCTCTGCTCCTTTGCTCCTCTCTTATTCTCTCGTCCTCTCTCCCTCTCCTCCTCTCCTCCTCTCCTCTCTTCTCCTCTCGTCCTCTCTCCCTCTCCTCCTCTCCTCTCTTCTCCTCTCTTCTCTCTGTGCTGTCTGAGCAGACGCACTCTGAGCACTCGGACCGCTTCCAGCCAACACAGGAAATGAAGAAATAGGATCACATCCAAATATGCACCGGGGCCTATCCGCCCAGCACAGCACACCTCTACAAAGGCCTGCTCCACTGACAGACAGACAGACAGAAAGACAGACAGACACACACACACACACACACACACACACACAGATAGATACAGAGACAGGTTGAGGCTGGGGTGGAGAACCAACACAAACTCCAGCTGAAACATTTGCCTTCCCTCAAAAATAAATTTCCGAAGAGAAATAAAAGCGAGGGCAAATAGCATGAGGGAAAAATGACTGAAATAAAATAAACACCCTGGATTCTGAAGTTTCTTTCTTAAAAGTGTTTTTACAGGCTACTCTTGGAATATTTTAATCCATCTGTTTGCACCTGTGATCTGATCAAGCGTTAGACTTGATGAATATTTGACGGTTTGTTTATATGACTGATTACACCAATGATAACTTCTGTTATGTGGTAAAAAATGATTCACAGTGATTTATTTTGGCTGAAACTGAATCAAACAATGGAACGAAAAATTGTTTCAGGGTTAAAACAATGAGCAGTGTTTCATATGTATAAGAGATTAAAAGAATACAAATACGTAAAAAGGGGAATGACTGATAGATAGAAAAAGGAGCAAATAAGGGAAGCTGTCTGATAAAGAATACTGGGCTGGTATGGAACGTTAGGAACAGGTGGGTTTTCTTAAGCTAAAGCTCTGAAAGTTTGACTGCTCTTGGCTCTGTCTCATCCAGCTTGGCGCCTAGCAACGTGTTATCAGCAAGTTCTCTTTTATTTGAATTTTTCTTTGAAACCCACGAAAAGGTGACGTGACAGTTACAAGGAACCCGATGTGCTCTCCGCACTCCCCTCGGCTGTGCCACTGCACGAGCATGTCTCCTTCAATTCCTGATCGACTCACACAATAGACTCCATTGTGGTGTGTACACAGAACACAACACTTGGTTTTAACCCACAGTAATAACACCGAATCAAAGGAACACTAATTACAGCGTGTTGGGTGCCATGCCACTGGCTGTTTTAAAGTCTTATAACAAACACAGAGTTTTATGCACTGGCATCGAATCAAACACGTGTGGGGCAACAACACCCTGTAAAACCGCATGCATAATTATATCTTAATGTGCGAACTTTACCTCAGCTGGAAATAGTGCAGCCATTTTAGGTTGTAACCACAAGTTATAACATCGGGTGTAATAATGTAGGGGGGGGGGGGGGGTATTCAGTTGCAGTTTTCTCCTGTTTTTTCTTTCATTCTCTTCTTTTTCTTTCTCCCCTTCACTTTTCACCCCTCCTTCCAAAGAAGCGGAAATCTCATAAAACCTGCGCTGAGAGCAGAAGGTGATGTAATTTGCTCTTAGCATCGGTGAGGAGCACGCTAGTGATTTAGCTGCATGGAATGGGAAGACATGACAGAGACTAATTGCCACCATTAATCACGTTTGTGAGCGCGCTCAGAGGTAAACTAATTGAAATCCTCTTACCTGTCAGAGAGTCAGTGAGTGTGTAGGAGTCTTTTTTGTGGGTGGCAAGAGAGAGAGTGTGTGTGTGTGTGTGTGTGTGTGTGTGTGTGTGTGTCTGTGTGTGAGTGAGTGTGTGTGGGAGAGAGTAGTGAGAGAGAGAGAGAGAGAAAGAGAGATAGAGACACAGAGGCGTATGGAGGTGCCAGACAGGAAATGAAGCCCTAACTACAAATAAACCCGTGCCTTTGTCTAGACAAATGCCTTCTCAAATCGTAATGCTCTCTGAAATGTGTTAATGTCATGTAAAGTCGTTTCGGGGGCCACTCGGGGGCCCCCGTCTGGCCCTGGGAGCCAAGGCCCCGGAGCTGCAAATGTGGCCGGAGGAGAGGAGAGCAGAGGCTCTTTTCCGGCATTAAAAGAGAGAGAAAGAGAGAGAGAGAGAGAGAGAGAGAGAGAGAGAGAGACCAAATCGAATTAGTCCCTCCTGTGCCAGCTGCCGCCAGCATCTGAGGAAGGCCAGCTTGAGCAGCGTATCCCCCCCGTGTGACAGGAACCATTAAACCAGCCCTTTCAGCTCTCAACAGAGACGTCACCCTCTCCGCAACTCCGAGCCGAGCAGGCCTGCTGTTATGATCCACTCCACCGACTCCTCACATAGTCCAGGCAAAGTAAGGTCTGACCCAAAACTAATTGCAACAGAATTTATTTTCACTTTTTTATATTTCAATTGGTGATCTAAGCACCATAGTAAAGGTCCATGAAAATCCAGTTGGTGGAAATATGTTAAAATGAGAGTTGTTTTTATGCATTATCCTTTAGCAAACTGACAAAACTGTAATTAGAATGTTGTAGAATAAACATTCTAAAACTAATAGTTCCGGTCCTTGATTGTGATTTGCTGAATCGCGTTCGATGCCGTTGTAAAATCCAGCATAAACATACACCTTGACCCCATTTCGTTCTACATTACTGCGCTACCATAACTTGATACAAAAGTTAAAGTAGCTGCGTCTCGATGTTGCTTGGCAAACATTCAAGAATATATTTCTTGGCGGAAGAGTGATTATCTATGAATAAATCGGTTCCATTTCTAGTTGCTGTGCCTTTACTTTATGAAACTTTGCCAGGTATTTATAGTAACAGTTTTAGAAAAGCAATAAGCCACTTGAGTCTTGTTAGGCACAAATATCTGACCCCATCTAACCTAACATGGAATTTTATTTTTCATTTTGAGAAACATTCTTTTATTTTCAGAGTTAGTAAATTTCTCAGGCTTATTTCAGACTGGTTTGTTGCACAACTGTGTCTATTTTTACATTTTGGCCCTTTGAATCAATGGAAATGATTGTTGAGTATTTAAATAGAGCCAGTGTGTTTTTGCATGCAAGTGTTCCACAAAGCTGTACAAACATATAGTTATGTATAACCTTGGTTCGCTGAAGACGTTAACCAATGGAAAGTCCATCTTTGATGATGTCATCGATCTGAACCAATCTCCAATCACCCGTCTAGGGGAATATTTTTCCACTCTATAAGGCAGTGTCTGAAATATTCTTCCTCTTTCAACCTTCTGAAGTGACGAGCCCACCAGATTCAGGAGTCAATGGGGCAGAAAGGGTTAATGTCTCATTTTCTCCTTCAGAGAACTGATCTTATATACTTGACCTTACGTTCTCTTTCAGTTGAGTTCACTTGACATATACCTTAGCCCTCGTTGTGACTGTGGCCACATAATTCACAGAGAACCTTTGACAAAGTGTATGGGGATTCGCCTCTAGTACAGTAAGTCATTAGCGGAGTGAGTCTATGTACACATTCTGACATAATAACCAATAGCAGAGTGGTCCTCTACAGTGAATTAGTCAGCAATACAGCACAAGCAGAGCTAGTGAGTGTGAAGTGACAGAGAGAATTATTAGCAGGTTGAGCCTGTAACATCCACATTGTAATGAAGCAAATGGCAGGTTGTCATTAAGTATAAGTATAAGTATATATACTTTTTTGATCCCGTGAGGGAAATTTGGTCTCTGCATTTAACCCAATCGGTGAATTAGTGAAACACAAACAGCACACAGTGAGGTGAAGCACACACTAATCCCGGCGCAGTGAGCTACCTGCTTCAACGGCGGCGCTCGGGGAGCAGTGAGGGGTTAGGTGCCTTGCTCAAGGGCACTTCAGCCGCGGCCCACTGTTCGGGGCTCGAACCGGCAACCCTCCGGTTACAAGTCCAGAGTGCTAACCAGTTACAATTCACATCCACTTAGGCAGTGAGTCAACAGTACAGCACCAGAGGTTGGTGAGTCTGCAGTGATGTAGGAATATCATGGCAATAGAGCCAACAACATTGGTACATCATTGGCAAGTGCACAGTGACAGTTCTATTACCTTAAAATAATGGCTTCAAACTCATGGTACACTGACAGATAATACAGAGAATGAAGTCTCTGACATCAATGAAGTCTCTGTCAATGCATGCCCAGAATGATATTGCACTGTGTAAAGCTGTTGATCAGGTAGGATCTTGACCCTTTTAATTGTTTTTTTAAAATGGAGTTATATTGACGCCAATGGGCATAGATATGGATGATACATGACGCAACTTTTTGAGCAATGTTGCAGGGAACCACATAATGGTTTCCAGGTATATTGCTGATTCAAGGAACTGATGGTTAAAATGATTAAGAAACTCATGAATAAAGTTCTCAAGAAACTGATATTTAAAATGATCAAGAAAATTCTCAAGAGGTTGGTGTAAGAGGGGGGGTGTATTGTGTGTGTGAGCAACCTACACGTTACTCATCTTGCACTGGATCATCTTCCTGAATCTCAATATTCTGATCACAACAAGTCTGGGCAAATTGCTAAATCAGCACCAGTCAGAGGCTACATTCATTGTTTCGCACTTTTATGATGTCATCACATCACCAAAAGTTTAGAAAAAAAATAGTTTTTTACAAAAATACACACCTACAGAGTATTTTGCTACAAAATACGAAGCAATTTTCTTCAACCCAATCAAATACAAATAACAAAATACTGTGTTTCTGATAATTACCGGCGAACAATACCTTATTCCACTTATTATACGGCTACTTGCCAAAACGAGAAAAGAAACTTAACACAATGGGTCTTTAAAAATGATTTTGCTACCGTTTTGTGGCTTCCGCTGACAAAATAAATAGTTTGCCACACAGATAGAACTTGACAGTTTCAGGTGTTGCGTGGCAACATATTACGACTTTCAGTTTCAATAAAATTCCATTGCAATAAGTGAACGGACTTTTGCGGAGTAATATGAAAGACGTTAATTAGAAGCACAAAACCCGTTGCCATTGACAGCGGTGATTATATACTTTGCTGGTGATTATATAGATTTAACAGACCACTGAACATTGGGAAGGCCCATTTATGTGAACGGAACTTTCTGCAGCACTCTGAAGAGCAGTGTAATAAATATAAATACTTCCCACCCCTGAACATGAGTTGTTCTGAAATACCATGTTTGGTTCAGGAGATCTGATGCAAAATATGCTTAATTCAATTATAGTGGAAAATTTAATGGTTGCCACAGCAAACATTAGGGCTTTTTGATACTGGTTTTATATCTGAAAATGTTCAGGCCTCCAAACTGTACAAGTTCACCAAGTGTCATGCCATTAAGAAAGAATTGGACCTAATTTTCACATATCCCCTGTACTACGAGAGTTCAGTAAACCTTCCAAAGGTACAGTTTTTGGCCATTGACCTATGCACACAATGTTCCACCACATGGATTTTCATGGACTTTTGGTATGTTATAGGAAGGTTTCATGAACTGAATACAACAAAAATAATTTCTGTTCTGTTCTGCAATTAGTTTGGGGTTGAGTGATTTTTTCTCACAGATTGCCTAGACTAACAGCCCTACAACACAAACCAGAGGGAAGGTTCACGCCTCTGACAATACATCACTTAAGACAAAAACAAGAACCCCCCCCCCCATTATCCACCCACCCCCCACCACCTATCACCTCCACACCAACACCTTTTCAACGCCGGTACTTTCCCACTGAAGTTGTTTTAAAGCATAACACCTCTAGAGCGAGAAGAAAAGGATGAGAGAGAGAGAGGGGGAGAGAGGAAGAGAGAGAGAAATAGGTGATGGAGCGCGAGGAATGCAAGGTGCTGGATGAAACATCTACTCTCTCGACTTAATCCCATTCTACCGCTCTGACAACACACACACACACACACACACTTTACTCACATCACCATTGATTTCTGCGTTCCAGCCAAACACTGTAATTATCGGAAATGGGCAGGTAGGAGTTGGACTGAAAGGATGGGAGGATCAGAATTAAAGAAAGAAAGAAAAATGGAGAGAAAGTGAAAGGAGGGGGAGGATGGGAGGATCAGAATTAAAGAAAGAAAGAAAAATGGAGAGAAAGTGAAAGGAGGGGGAGGAGAGAAAGAGAGAGAGAGAGAGAAAGAAAGGTGGGAGGGAAGAGGGAAATAAAGTTCACCTGTGATTGTTGTAAGCAGTCAACATGGCCCTCCCCTGCTAAACTCTCCAATACTCCATTTCTGAAAAATACCATAGCGAGAGAAAGAGAGAGAGAGAGAGAGAGAGAGTGAGAGAGAGAGAGAGAGAAGAGGATAAAAGAGGAGGGTGGGGGAGGTTTTAGAGGTAGAAAACTAAAAGAACAGGTCATTTAGTCTTTCTCTTTAGGCACACACACACACACACAGGCACACATACACACACAGGCATGCATACACTGCCTAGCCAGACTGGCATTCAGAGGATGCAGGGGACAAATTCAAAAGTGATTGCCATGTGAAAAGCAAGCCTCCTGCCTGGAGAGAAAGCAGCTCCGGTTACAGGCCCACAGACAATTACACAGAGAGGATGGAACCCGGCAGCCGTTGTCATGGAAGCACAGCCGGCACTGCTCTGTCCACACTCACTCTCTCTCACACACACACACACACACACACACACACACTCACACACACATACACACACACACACACACACACACACACACACACACACACACACACACACACACACACACACACACACACACACACACACACAGACAGACAGACAGAGAAAGTATAGGAAAACATATGCACAGACAGAAACACATACATATACACATATACACAGACATAAACACATACATTTACACTCACACGCGCACACACACACACACACTCAAACACACACACACACACACACAACCTGCTAAGTTGCACCTTGCGCCTCTGTCTTCCTTGGCCTTTTTCTAGGTCGACCAGGCCCCTCGGGCAACGAGACCAGACATTTTTTTCACCGGGTGAGACTGTAACCTAAGGTAGAGGAATGAATTTATTCAGCCACAAGTATTATCTGCTCATCTGAGGGGTGTGAGGAGCTTCCTGAACATCTCTTGTCATCGTTCTTTTTTCTCTCTTCTCGTCTGTCTGTTTCTTTCTCTGTCTCTCTCTCTCTCTGTTCCTCTGCTATCGTTCTCTTTGTTTTGGAGGGAGCAGTCAGGGGTTTGTAGGGACACTGACTGTATTTAGATCTTATCACAGGTTTGATCCGATTGGGTTACACACATTTTTTAATTTAACTTGCTGGGAGACGAGACCGTATTCACAATGAGGCTTTTATTACGGTCTGCTTGTGTCTGTGCTTGTGTGTGTGCGTGTGTGTGTGTGTATGTGTATATGTGTGTTTTCTCTGTGTGTGTAAGTGTCAACACCATGCCAGACACTGTGCCATTTCATTTAATTAACAAACACCAGTTGACTCCGCTTTAGTTACCCACATAAAGCACATGCCTGCTTATACACACTTACATTGACATACAGACACAGCCCCCCCCCCCCCCCCCCCCCACACACACACACCAACAGTGGGTAGATTTAATGACAAAAAAGTTTTTGCGAAAAATGATTTGGCAGACTCTGCTGGCGACCCTCCGAGACAACTTTTGATCAGTTTATTATGATTAAGGCCCACTTGCCTGTGCTGGGGGCTCATGTGTATGTGTCTGTGTGTGTGTGTGTGTGTGTGTGTGAGAGAGAGAATGTGTGTGTGTGTATGTGTGTGTGTGTGTGTGTGTGAGAGAGAGAGAATGTGTGTGTGTGTGTGTGTGTGTGTGTGTGTGTGTGTGTGTGTGTGTGTGTGTGTGTGTGTGAAAGAGAGTGTGTGTGTGTGTGTGTGTGTGTGAGAGAGAGAGAGAGAGAGAGAAAGAGAGACTGGAGCCAGCAGACATTTCTAATTTCATTACCACTTCATCTTGGATATGTCCCGCCTGAGTCCTGTCAATCATGAGGGATTACCCTGACTGCTTGGCATTTCTGGGCGCTCTCTAATTGACATAATTAAGGATGGCTTGTAGTGGTTGTTGAAATGGGAGCAGTTTGGCAGAAACAAGCTCCTAGAACCAGAAAATCAAAAAACGTGCGTGTTTGCCTCCCAGGAAATGGGCCCAGTTGGTATACATGCAAATGACAATTTGCCACAAGGGCCTACCAGAGTATGATTGTATATTGTGAAGAGAGGTAAAGTGCATAGTTAGCTGTTAATCCAGCCTCTTTTCAGGGCTATTAACAAAAGGTCTGATAAACATACTAATTTAATTAGAAATAAAAGAAAGAAATCTGAATGATTTCCAGACAACTGCCTTACATCAGCGTATGTTCTTCTAGTTAGAAGGAGAGCTGCCCCTTGAAAGAGTCCTTGGGCTGACTTCCTGCAGCTGATTAAATTGCAATAATGCATAATTCAGATAGCATCACATATTTGCTATTTATGAAACAAATGTTCTCCATACCCTCGTCACGGTTATGACTTTAATGCATAGAGTTTTGTTCCCCCAGTTCATTCATCACATTCAAAATTGATGCACGCAGGCTGGCCACGTTTCAAACACCCCGACCTGAGCAGGCGCTTGACACCTCCTGAGCTTTGGGAGTAATTAGTCATGAGGAAGAAACGTGTACATGTACACAGAGATAATAGTCCGTGACTGCTCGAGAAACCACATTTATACAAATTATGTCAAGTACACTCATACGCTTGCCAAAAAGCCTCATTCGGCGCAGAACGGTCCGAGCCGAATTTCCTCAGAACTCGTTTCAGCCCGCTTCCACCCCCCCACCCCCCTGCGCATGCTAACCGCCACGGTATGTCTTTTTGTCGTGAGCTCCGCCGTATTTTCCCCCTCGTTCTCCGTGTGTGTTCACATGACTCTGGGGTTGGCAGCAGTGCTTTTTTTTTTTTTTTTTTTTGCAGCCTGCGCACGGAATCACGGAATTAATCAGCAGAGTGAAGTCGGCGCGATGCTTTCAGGTGACAGCTCAGTGACGGCCCTGAGCGCCGGCATGAATTATTGATCGAGGGCGAGGGACGCTCCCTTCAATTTACTTAGTGGTTCTGTGAGGCTTCACACACACACACACACACACACACACACACACACACACACACATACACACATACACACACACTCACACACACACACTTGATAAACAACTTTGAGATGCACTTTTGCTCTACTCAATCATAAACTAAGCGATTTTAAAATTTAAGGAGATCTAAACGAAATCTGAATGAATGAGTGAGATACAGATCACAACCAAACAGATGATGCATGGAGCATTTATATAATCATTGTGAAGGCAGCAGGAATATGTAGGCTTTAACGTATGCCTGATATGAATAATTATGTGAGTGTGAGGTCGGGGCGCAACAGGAGAAGGAAGCGGGTGAGTCAGAGGCTTGTTGCTAATCAGCGCCATGAATTATGAAATAGCAGCACAGCACAGCACAGCACAGCACTCCACACACAGCACGCACAACACACAGCACACTCTCAAACTGGGCCCTGCTGAAATATCCATGAGGGGGACAGCAGAGTGCCCTCGGTCACCGTGTCCCCTTGTCCCTGCTGGTGCCCCTCTGACCTGGCAGTGACTCTAACCCCCCCCCCCCCCACCTCAACACATACACACACAGGCCCTGAGCCCCCACCTCTGCGTTTCCTTTCCTGTGGAACTTGGACTTGAGCCCCCCATGGGAGAAATGTTGAGGGGACATGGCTAGGCTGCCACTTCAGAAAGCCATAGTATGTGGTTGTAGGCCACAGGGAACTGTGGTCTGGGGGTGGTGTGTGTGTGTGTGTGTGTGTGTGTGTGTGTGTGTGTGTGTGTGTGTGTTGGGCGGGGGGGTGGGGTGGAGAAGGGTACAGGGAGTAGGAAAGGGTGGCAGGGGAGACAGGGAGGGGTACAGAAAGGGGAAGGTGGATGGTGAAGGGGGGAGAGAGGAGATGGAGTTTGGGGGGTGGAGGAAGACAGGAGAGGAGAGGGTGGATGGGAAGGAGTGAGGCTGGTTGTGGGGATGGAGTTTGAGGCGGGGAGGGCAAGAGGTTAGATGGGAAAAGAGGAGAAGGAGTTGGGTTTTTGAGGGAGGGAAACAGGGTGAGAGAGAGAGAGGGAAGGAGAGAGAGGGAAGGAGGGAAAGAGAGAGAAGGAAGGAGGAAAGGGGGGAAGAAGGAGAGGCCACGGTTTCCTGTTCCCCGAATTCCCAGCTCCTGTCTGAGTGCAGGTACACAAAGCCTCCCTTCAAGGAGGCCAGAGGAGAGGAGAGGAGAGGAGAGCGGCCAGATGAAACGCGCCCACTGATGGCTAACAGATCTGTCCCCCTGGACACCCCTCAACCTCGCACTCCCCCATCCAAAAAACCCTGCACTGGCTCACTATGCATACCACACACAAACACACACACACACACACACACACACACACACACACACACACACACACACACACACACACACAAACTCCACAGAGCCATGCAGCGTTTGTTTACCCTTGCCTGAGTCCCTTTTAGCATTTTTGTCCCCCTCTCTCTCACTCTCTCTCTCTCTCTCTCTCTCTCTCCCTCTCTCTCTGAAGACTTGGCTTGGCTCCACACTGCTGATTGCCATATTCCCAGACCAGAAATGTCACTTACCACTTTGCCTTCCCTCATCCGCCAGTTAAACCCCCCGTAATCCCCTACACCCCCACCCCCACCTACACCCCTGCCCCTACACCCCCACCCCCACCTACACCCCTGCCCCTAACCCCCACCCCCACCTACACCCCTGCCCCTACACCCCCACCCCCACCTACACCCCTGCCCCTAACCCCACTGCCCCCCCCCTCCTCCCGCGCGGAACCGAGGAGTCACCTTAGACATGTAATATTTCTGCCTGTCCAAAAAGGCTCCTCGTGGCCTGCGCCGAGGAACCAGAGTGCACAAATCGCCTCAGCCAACTGGAACGGAACATTAACATTCCAGCCCTGGAGCTGCGGGCCCTTCTGTTGTAGAAAGAGAGAGAGCGAGTGTGTGTGTGTGTGTGTGTGTGTGTGTGTGTGTGTGTGTGTGTGTGTGTGTGTGTGTGTGAACGTGTCGCGGAAGAGCAGAGATAATACTTAAGAAAATAAACCGTCGACTCTAGGATCTGACAGCGTGACTGGGGCCTGATGTAATGTATGTTTGTGTGTGTGTGTGTGTGTGTGTGTGTGTGTATGTGTGTGTGTGTGTGTGTGTGTGTGTGTGTGTGTGTGTGTGTGTGTGTGTATGTGTGTGTAAGTGTGTGTGTATATACAGTAAGTGTGTGTGAGTGTGTTGGGCAGGTGTGTTGGAGCCAGGCCGCTGCTGTGTGCATGGGAAGACATATCATCAACATGTCCTCTAAGTACACGCCGCCTCAGATGTAGCCGGGGATGATGGGAAGGCCTTTTCATCTGCCTGTCAGGGGAAATGCTCCGCGTTCGACTTTCCCACGTCAGTCACCACGGGAACGCCTCGCCTAGATCCGACTCGAATCTGTAAGATCCCGTTAAAAACAGAGGGAGTTTCTCTTTAGCACTGAGTGAGTGTTGATTCAGTGTTGTTTTACGAGCAGAATTCAGAAAAGAAAAGTTGGGTTTAAAAAGAAAAAGAAAAAAGGAAAAAATGTTATCGAAGAAGAAAAAGTGTGAAGAGGAAAGGAAAAAAATAGTCTATGTTACGAAGACAAACAGCGCCAAGCAGACGTACGGCGCAGCGCTCTCACACAGCTCACAGAAGGGGAGCTCGACGAAGAAAAAGCAAAAAGAAAAGAAAATCCCATGACTTATCGAGGCAAAACAAGCCATGGCGGGACACAATGCTGTTTTATTAACCGGACGACATAAAGTTTATTAAACTCGCTGAGAGGTTCAAACCGTTGCCAGAGGAGAGGGAGCTTGGACGGCGGCCGAGCCCATAACGGGAGAAAGTCGGACCAATTAACACCAGCCAGGGAGGTCCGAGGGAGCCGGCTCGGGCCAAATTAGGTCCCGCGGGACGGCAGGGCTCACATCTGAGAGCAGGGGGAAGCCGGAGTCACGGGCTCGCCCACGGCCAAACGAGCCCTCAGCCAGTCATATAACTCACTGCCACTCACTGCTTGGTGGGCTTGCAAAATATTACTGACGCTGCAGTTTGACCACAGGCGCAGGTGGAGGTTGCCGGGCGGTGAAATGGGAACACTAACCCCTATCCCCCTCAACCCCGACTCCCCATGCACACATACACACACGTATATATACACACACACACACACACACACACACACACACACTCACACACACACACACACACACACACACACACACACACACACACACACACTAAACGTTTATACACACACCTCCCATACTCACACACACACAGAAACATACACACACAGACACAGATCTCGACATCCACAGACACACCGTACATATACACAAACACACACTAGGTCACATACACTCACACACACACACACACACACACATTATGCACATATATACACTACCCGTACACGTACACACACACAAAAACACACACAAACACAACCCCGCAAATCCCCCCGCTCACCCCACCCCAAAACATCCCTCTCCTTATTACACCCCCCCTCCGCAAAATGTCGGAGGGCTGAAGACGTAATGACAGGCCCCATTGACTCTGGATTGCAGTGTTCCTGCAGTTAAAAAAAGAGAGAAATAAACTATGAGCAGCGCTGGCACGATAGCGGTCACTGTTTACATGTAAGCATGTTCAACGCACATAATGAATGCAGGGAAGCACTTGACTGAGTCAAGTAGAGGGCTTGTCTTGCTGTCTGTATACATTTTCATGAAGGATCGGTGGAAGAAAAAAATAAATGAAATAAAAAATTCAGCTCTACTCCCGCTGGATGGGAGGTGAATGGGAATGATTTGGGAATACGAGTTGAAAACGGGAACTTTCCGTGGAAGGAGCAGGAATTAGCCCTTGAACTTCAATTGGTAGGGCTTAGCACAGAGAACACTAAGGGCATGGTTCAGGTCCCTGGGAACAACGGGGCTCATAAAACACACACACTCACACACACACACACTCTCTCACACACACACACACACACACACACACACACAGTACCTTCACTTTCCTTCGCCGCTTTGCAAAAAGCTCAACTCGTAAAAAAGGAATAGTTGAAACAGAGAGGTAAGCGGAGTAGGAGTAGGAGTTGGGAGTCGGTGTGGAATGTGGCTCTCCTGAGCTGCAGGCCTCCATCTGCTGAAGCGTGCGTGACTTTGCCCCGATGAGCAAGACTAATGGGGTTGAGTCAAGGCCTTGGCTCCTTGTAAACAGAGCGAAGAGGCCGCGTCGCCGCATTTGTGTTTCTGTGGGATGCTCAGCATCCGTGTTAAACCTCCCGTGACCCCCCCACCCCACCCACCCTCACCCAGGATGACAGCAGCCCTCCCTACAGCTCCATTAACGTGGGCTCCCAGAGGCCCCTGTGGGCAAGCTTTGGTGTGTGTGTGGGGGGGGGGGGGGGCATAGGGGGAATGCTGCTGTCAACTCCATGCCTTCAGGCAGGGAACATGGTATTGAAGTTAGTGATGGAAACTTGCTGGGTAGTGGCCCCCACCCCACTCGAAAACACCCCGATATAAACTAAAAGGGGCCCTTGACTGTTGTACCCCCCCCCCCTCCCCCCCAACGCACACACACACCACCACCTTCTCCCAGGACCAGCTGTGCACCCAACACCCCACCACACACACACACCTCCACCACCTCCATCTCCTGACCTCTCGCCCCATTCCTCGATGGAATCCCAGTAACACGGACAAGTAAACAAACAGTAAACAGAAGGCCCAGTTTAGAACGAAGGATAATTGTGTAAGTGTGTGGATGTGCATCTGTGTAAGTGTGTATTTGTGTGTGTGTGTGTTTATGTTTTTACATGTATATTTGGTCTATTGGTGTCTTTGCCATTATGTACTGTATGTGTGTTTGTACGTGATTGAAAGTCTGTGTGTCTGACTGGTGTGTGTGTGTGTGTGCGTTTGATGCCTCTCTGCCCACCCGTGTGCCAGCCTGTCACCCCGTCCACACGGCGGGCGAGCAGAGTGCACGGACCGGCCGGAGAGCTCGTAAAAAAAAAACAAAAAAACACCACCAGCCGTCCCAAAACTCGGGCCGAGAATCACTTCCAATGTGCTTCACGCTCCCTCAAAGCCAAACAACATTATTAGAGCCAGTGGCAGTAAAGTGACAGGCTGCGCGGTGCGGCTCTGACTTATGCGCTTTCATTACTGTTACTGTTGGACGCCACCGAGCAGCAGGCTGGGAGCTCCGGGCTCGGGGCTCACAGTGGAAAGACATGGCATGGGTCCATTTTTATGGACTCTCCTCTCCTTCTCAATGTGCACTCTCTTTCTGTTCCTTACACACTCACACACACTCTCATTTTCTAGCTCTCTTTTATTTACTGGAGCTCCTTCTCTATTTTGCTCTCTCTCTCTCTCTCTATATATATATATATATATATATATATATCTTTTCATCTCTCCATAACTCTCCTCTTTCCTTTTCCCTCTGTCATTCTTCCTTTCTCTCTCCTCCTCTCATTAACTCTCTCCCTCTCTCTGACCTGTACCAGAACGCAGGCATTGCTGTTTCAGAGACAAACCCCCTCCACTCAGCTTGGGGCACATTAGCTACTGCATCTGGGGGAACATGCTCTCCTATTAATAGCGCCCCCCCCCCCCCACACACACACACACCACCACCTCCACCTCCACCTTACCCCCGCGCCCGCCCCACCTCAGGCTGTGCAGCAGCTCGGCCAGATCGGGTGTTTTAGCGTCTGATACGTGTGTAATACAATATTAGTTCAATTGTGATGCTCTCCACTGTGAGGGCCCACAGCATGTAAATCCGCATGAAATGGCTGTCTGGCCAGTGGCAGTAAATCACCAATGGCGTTGTTTGTTATTGCGTTTCTCTTTTATGGTGGGTTAAGGGAGGGGGGGGGGGGGTCTTGCTGAGGACTCTTTGGAATGGGTTGTACATTTGGGAGGTGGGGTGGGTGTGTGTGGGGCAGGGGGGGGGGGGCGGTGGCTGTGAGGAGGGCAAAAGGTCTTTATTTTTAGAGACGTGATGGGAGGTGAGGAGTGATCAGACAGGAACAGAATCACATTGTCATCGTAAATCGGCCCTGACAGAACTGTGGCGTCTCGAGGCCCTCGCTCAGCGGGGTGACGGAGGAGAGAGGGAGTGAGACCAGAGGCCAACGCAGGCTTGTCCTGCCTCCTGCTCACCAAAACAGACGGCATCCATCTCTTTAAATACACTCGTTTGGCGACATACACTCAACTCTCCTGCAGAAGTGATTCTTACTTCTGGGACTTCAAGTCTGGGAGCACAGTCTCACTTTTTTTTTTTTACTTTTGAGAACAAAAATCAAACGAAAAACTGCCGCCCCCAGAACCCAAAACAATTGAGACACACATGCCATCAGACTGCAGTAGCTTTTCTTTGTGGAGCACAGACGGGAAATATATCAAAGGAAGAACAAAACCCCATCAGTGAGGCCAGAACACCCCCACACACACTCCCCAACAGACTCAGACGCACACACACACACACACTCCCTGGGGTCAAGGCCTTAGACAGTATTTTGTCTTTCAGCTGTTGGGGAAGTGGGAGAAGAACATTATAAGGTCACTGCATTTTTACATTCCTGGGCTAAGGGCCCAATGTTGCCTGGCCTGGTGTGGCGGAGTCTGGTGGATGGGTGCCTTCTCTGGCCAATCGCTCAGACGCCAGCTGAAAACATAATTGATTTCGATATTAAACAACGCAGGGCCTAAATCAAATTCCATGCGTGTTTAATTCTACTATGTGGTTCAGAGGAGAAAGGGCTTTCTTTCCCCCTGTCCGGACTAATGTTACATGCCGGACTGTCTTTGCTTTGACCACCTCATAAAGTCAGCCTCATAAATATTTTTCATGTGTTATTTAAACTAACTCAACTCCCCATGGCAAAGGGAGGGGTAGTGGTGATGGTGGTGAGGGTTGATGTTTTAGAAATGCGCAGTGAGCCTCAGTCCAAAGCATTAAGCGAGAGGCAGTGTTATTCTAAAAGCTTGGCCAAACCATGAAGAGAACTCTCAATTAGCGGAGGGTTGTGCTTCCACGGTCCCCAAAAACAATACAATGTGTCCAATTTGCTCCTCCAGTACTGTCAGTACGAGTAAGATTATTCATGCTGGAGCTGCTCTTTAGTTTTCTGCACACCAGTTAAACTGAGTGATGAATTGAGAGAGTTGCTTCTCAGTGGTGCATGAATTATTTGCAAAGGAACACAGCAGAGAGAAATTCATTCATGATTGATTGTTTAAATCTCCTCCTATGGATGGATTTGTTTGTGTTTTTCTATGCTATCCAAGTGTGTGTCTGTCTGTGTGTGTGTGTGTATGTGTGTGTGTGTGTGTGTATGCTCGCTTATTTCACCTACACTGAATGAGATTGTGAGACCATCTACTGAACCCTGATAATGACAATTATAATATGAATGATATTTCTTATATTATACTAAGAAATAAATAACTAAAGACAGAAGCAGGGAAGAAATGCAGTGGATTTCCTCACTCTCTTACTCTTTGCTGAGGGGCTGAAAGTTTTTACTCAAAAAAAAAAAAGTGCTGGACATGTTGCATTTACACTCTTCCAAATCAAAGACTCAATCCTTCAGCAGAGAGAAACAGAGGAAACCATAAAGTGGCTTTACACACAAACATCTCTCAAGTGTAATAACACAAAAGCGTGACCAAGGGAGAGGAAGGATATATTAGAACTGCAAAGACAACTTCAAAACAGAAAGAAGCAAAATGCAGAAAGGGCAGAAAAAAGACAGGGATCCTACAGGCCTACAAGTGGTACAAGCAATTAAGCAGAGACTAGAGAATAAGAACAATAGCTTATAAAAGATGCAGAGTCAGAAATTCAATAAATTACACAAATCAATAATAAGCAAGTACTATACGCATGTAAACATGTATCTGCTTATTTTTTTGCAATATTTATCTGCTTATTTTTTGCAATGATAGAGAGGGTAGTTTTCTTAACATTTTAAAGAGCAGAGAAAGAGGCAGAGAGAAAGAAAAAGAGAGAGAGAGGGAGAGAGAGAGATGTGGCCTTAGGTTCCACAGTTCACACATGTAAACACAGTTCCCTATGCTTTCAAATAAGAAACAGACACACCTCACTCTATGAATCTCCAGCTCAGCAGGGAACATTGTCAAAGGCACCATTTCAATCACTCCAACGAGGGAAATGTATGTGTAACAGTTCACAAATCATTTTTTATTAATTTAAACACAAATCAAATAATAATGTCAAAAACATCTGTACACATCTTATTTTTTTGCAGACACAACAAACCTTTGTGTTTCCCCAATGAGGCCCATGTACTGTAAATTATTTCCAGTTTGCATTATGATTGCAACATTGAAATAAAAAAAAAATGCTGTGTAAATCTATAAAACATTTTAGGCCTACTGTTACTGATACCTTGACCTAGCAGCAATATGTAGTCCCTGTGAACAGGGGAAAGAAAGAAAGAAAGAGAGAGTTTTCGTTCAGAGGAGTGAAATTGTGAATGTGCTGAGAAAAAGGTTCCTATGAGCGGGGGGTGGGGGGCTCACCTGGGAGAGCCCGGCAGCAGTAACTGCGTGAGGGGAGAGGAGAATTAGAAACAGATCGCGTCGGTTCTTGCAGAGGAAATTCACAGTCGATAGCACATGTATGTTCTCAACCCATTCGTCATTTTTTTCGGTTCCCTTTTTTTCGTTGTATGGAGTAGTGGCTTTGTAAAAGTCCAAGACCTATATATATATTTTCTCCTTGAATTCCCCAGTCAACAGTAACCTAAGCACTATCAATAGGCATAATGACTTCCAATGAATTTCAACTACAGCAATTCAAAGTGGACACAGAAACACATTTTTTACCTTTTCAAAAAAATCAAAATAAAAAGACTACTTCATACAAAATTACACTTGCTGTACAAGAGTTCCTGTTTTTTTGCGCCAGTAAAAAAGATAGTCAAATCTAATGTAAGGTTTTATGCCCATGAAGGAGGCTGAAGTTTAACCTGAGTTAAACGGTTCAGATCCAGGCAAAAGATGGTGGTGGTGGTGGGGTGGGGGTGGGGGCAATGTGAGAAACACACACACACACACTCACATACAGCCTCAGAGCCTGTTAAGGTCAAGCTTTTTATCCATCGCTTGCACTCTGTTTTGAGCTCTAGAGTCAGTCAGGACTTGAATTTTGAGGCTGTATGCTAACGCTAACGCTAACCTCCTGGTCTAAAAGGCTCCTGCTCTCACAGTTGGAACACTTCTGTGGAGACACACCCCGCATGAAATGTTGACCCAAAGGGCTAGAGAGCCCGCATTGTTCTCATCTCAGAGAGAGAGAGAGAGAGAGAGAGAGATAGAGAAACACAAGACCTATTCCTCTGTCAAGAGAGAGGAGAGAAGAGGCAGAAAGAAACGTAGGGGAGAGACAACGGCACTGAAGGAAACAAAACAAAAAACAAAATGAGAATGAAATCATTGACACTTGACATCCATGCTTTTGGTCTTGACAGAACAAGTTATCACAAAATCCCTTTTTTATCTACAATATTTGTTTTAATGAACAAAAACCCTTAAACACATCAACACTTTGAGGCCCCCTAGCGCACAAGCCAAAGTGCTAGTGTGCTGTTTTTTTGTACTTCAATGAAAAAGCATTGCCACCTTTCAACAGCATGTACCTAAATGAATATAGGAAGGAATAGTCCAGTGATTACAAATGTACACACCAAAAAAAAAAGATTTCTTCTGTACATGATTATCTCAGCAATGTAAATAAAGTTTTTTTTTTCTTAAATTACTAGAAAATCCTCTTTTCGTTTCTTCCTCCATAGACTTCTCAGTGAGGTGGAATTCAAAAGTACTTAGTTGACGCAGAAAGGCACGAGTCTTTCACAGAGGTACCTTTGTGGGACTAAAAACACCACTCACTCAAGAGGGGATGATTTCATAAATAAGAAGCGCCGGACATCCAGGGTCATCGGTGGCCGAGCGGTGGGCAAACGGGGGCAGCCGATTGAGCAACTGGAGCCTTATGTCTGTCTGTGTACCATCAGAAAGAGGGAAAGAGAGGGGGAGAAAGACAGAAGAGAGAAAGAGAGAGAGCGAGAGAGAGAAAGAGGGGTGAAGAAAGGAGGCTGTGGGTCGAGGATTAAACCGCGCAGTGGCTATGGTGGCGGCAGCGGCGGTGGAGAGGGTCAGTCTGGCTGAGTTCCGAGACGTCGGTAGCTCTGATTTCTACACAGGTGTGAACCCTCGCTGAGCCCCGGCACAGACAGGGGCCGTAAAACATTTTGATGGCTTTGTTTCGAGAGTGAGAGACAGAGAGAGAGAGAGAGAGAGTGAATGAGCTAGAGACAGGGATAGTGAGAGAGAGAGAGAGAAAAGCCGATTCACAGTAAAGCAGGGACCAGCAGCTGCAGTGCCATAAATTCATTGTCCGCCGATACGCAAAAGAGGTTAAGACGAACCGTGGCCATATGTCAACCCGTCCACCTTGTCACTCAGAAGAGGCTCTCTTTTCGCCCCCTTTCTCTCTTCGCTCTCTCCTTTTTTCAGTCAAGTTTTATCTCAATTTTTTTCGAGGAACGCAGACACGGGGCACCAGAGGTGGGAGGTCCCCCCCTCCTCCCCCTCCATCTCTTTCCCATCTGACGCAACGGCGGGTGGAGGGGTGTGTGTGAAGGCATGATGAGGGGTGTGTGAGTGAGATGTGGTTCAGAGGGCAAAGGTCGCAGTAGATGCAGGCGTGAGGCGTGGCTGTCTGGTGAGGCGGGCCTGTCAGGTCCGGTCCGCTCCGCTCCGGTCGGTTTGCAGTGCTACAAGTACTCCAAGTCCAGCGCGTGGTGAAGAGCCATCAGGTCGGAGTGACTGGAGATCCGCCAGAAGGGCATGTTGTGCTACACAGACAGAGAGAGAGAGGGTGGGGTTAGAGTGGCCTTTACACACCTTTATTTCAAAACATGAAATATCAAATCTGACCATTTCATCAGGTAAGTCGTTCACTGTGGACACTTCAGCGCTCCTGCTTTGTTGGTGGTTATACCAAGTTTTACTCGATTCCACTAAATGCCTTAGCTTACCCTGCATTCTTGCATTAAAGGCCACTATTCCACTAAAGGCCTTAACTTGCCCTGTATTTTTGCATTAAAGGCCACTATTCCACTAAAGGCTTTAACTTGCCCTGCACTCTTGCATTAAAGGCAACTATTCCACTAAAGGCCTTAACTTGCCCTGCACTCTTGCACTTACAGCATTTTCAAGATGGCCACTTTGGCCTGTCCCACCAAAACCAGACACAGGGACAGAGAGAGAGAGAGAGAGAGAGAGAAGAAATAAAATATTATAAACGGGGAGAGAAAGAAAAGAGACAAGGGCACAGACAGAAATAAAAGAGGAGAATGAGGGATATTGAAAAGAGATGAAGAGGTGATAAGAGGAAGGTCATCCAAGAACGTGAGAAATGAAAGGCACAGGCTTTCAGACAGCAGGAGCAGGAGGGAAGAGAACCAGTGAGAAGAAGGCTAGAATAGGGAAGGCAGTACACACACACACACACACACACACACACACTCACACACGCACGCACACACACACACACATACACACGGAGACACACACTGAGCTCTTCACCTGGAAAAACACTCACACCCATGTGAATGGCCTGACATTCTTAACAGCACATAACACCACAGGAGGCTTAGGAGGTGCTGCGTCTCTCTAGGGCCAGCACAGCCTCTTACTGCCAGACTAAACAACACACACACACACACACACACACACGGACACGTGGATGGACTCTCTCTCTCTCTCTCTCTCTCTCTCTCTCTCTCACACACACACAGACTAATGAAAACTCATTGACACTATAACACACTCATATATCTATATATTTATCATTATTATGAGTTTTAATTACAAGTATTTATTTACCGATATATATTTCCCTGATATAAATATTTATTGCCGTCTGGCACTGACAAAGCTCTCTGAGAACTTCACGTTTCTAAATAGGGATATCCTATTCTTTATTATATGGGATCAGATAACATATATCATCAGGTAGAAGCATGCCCTATGAATCTGACGGACATATATCAAATATAAAAAAACATACATATATATGTTCTATAATATCCCAACATGAAATAACTAATAACTATGTCCTAGTCATTACACTAAACAATGACATTAAACATTTCATACAAAGAAGTAAAGGGTTCTCATCTGCCCCCCCCCCCCGCCCACCCCCCTAACCCCCCCCCCCCCCCACACACACACACACACAGACACACACACACACACACAACTTGGGACGCCGCAGCGAATGAGACATTGTTCCTGGGAGAGAGGCTGGGAGAAACATGAGTCTGTCAGAATGAAAGGGGGCTGTCAGGCAGCGTCCTGGGCCCGGTGGAGGAGCCCCATTACCGGGGCCTTATCAAAGGTAAAGCCTCCCGTCGGCATGTGTTCCGCTTAGGGAAGCTTGCGCTGACCCTTAAAAGGCTCTTTTCTCTTTGTTTTGTAAATTGTCTTTGCTTTTAAGTTTAAAAGCTGCAGAGATGGTATCATGCTCCCCACTCTTTTCTCTCTCTCCCTCTCTCTCTCTCTCTTTTTTTTCTTGTTTTTTTTTCTTTGTGAAGTTATTAAGTGGAGAGTGAACTGTTTCTGGGACTCTTCTTTTGGCGACAGGGGGTGGGGGGGTAAAGAGGGAGAGTAAGTGAGAGATAGAGAAAAAAGACAGAGAGAGAGAGAGAGAGAGAAAAACAGACAGAGAGGGGTCAACTCTGCACTTGTGCCGTTCCACCTAACGTCACCTGAGATATGCAGCTCACCTGCATGACTGCCCTCGGACCCGCTCCTAACGTGGAGCTGCACCTAACGCCTGCAAGTAAAGACGTCTCTCTAGCAATGGCCCTCATCTAGTGGGTCCACACTGTCAAAGAGGGACACGGGCCCTATATGGTGCACTTAACTCTCCTGGCCAGAGAAACTCCCTCTGGGCCCACTGGAGGACTAGCAATAACACCTTAGTAACTAGTTAGTACACTAACACAAACAAGCTATACATTCAGTCTATCGCCATGTTCATGTCCTGGATCTCTGAACTAGCATTAATCAAGTAATTAGTTCCCATGAACTAGCCATGATTATGAACATGAACTATTTAGTGAATACCTTATGTAGTTTTAATATCAATGAATGGAACCTAATGCACAATCTGAATGATATGACAATACAATGTCAAAGTCTGATTTACTGTAACGATGACATGAATCCATCCTTTCTGTTTAAAATGATTGATTGTGGTGGTGGTGTGCGATCCTCACCTCTTGGGGCAAATAGCCTGTGAGTAAGGTGCCTGGTAATTAACTGCTTCATGAATATTTGGCAGTGGCTGTGGCTTATGCACGGACCATTAAAGTTTACATTAAAATCTTGGCACAGACGTAGAGTATTCAACTCTCGTCGATGGCCTGGGGGCTTGGATGTAACCCAAATCTCTCCAACTGGTTTGGGGAGTGGAGGGTAACCCTTCAAGTCCATATTAATTCATGCTTCGCCTGCACATCAAAAGGGATTGCCAGTCAAGCTTACCTGTTCCCTACTCCAGCATAGCTTGTCATGGCAGCAAAAAGCTTAATTTTGTCAACAAAGATTTAATCTGCTTAAACACATGTTCTGTTTGTGGGTCTTGGTTCTTCTTCTAAACATGCCTGAGAGGACTTGTCTAGCGTTACACACATTCACACTGTGCATGGGCCCAGGGCAGCAATCTATAATTATGTCATCTCGCCTCCTCTCCTAAGCTGAAAGCTGTGAGCAGAACGGAGCTGATTAGATTGTCAAGCTTTTCTCTCTTTTTTTCCTCCTCAGTTTTTTCCCCCTTTGTTGTTCTTGTTGCTTAGCCAATTTGCTTGTAGGTGACATAAAGGATGAAAGCATGGGAGCAGGAATCAGTGAGAGAGAGACAGAGAGAGAGAGAGAGAGGGAGGAAGGAAGGAGGTGAAAAGAAGAAAACATTCCCACTCATTTCGTTTCAGTCGAGAGAGGTCACTAGGTCTCTCACCTTCTTGGAGCCTTGTTCCTCTTCCACTCCGTCTCCCACGACGATGTAAACAACTTTCCTGCCGAACCTTTGCATGACCCTCTCGAAACAGCTCTCCTTCCCTGCAAAGCACAAGAGTGAGGTCACTACTGGGCAGACTATGTGAAGCTGGGCCACAGTACCCTTCAGAGTCACCTACAAAAAGTGCTTTTGACAGGTGGGATGGACAGGTGACAAGACTGACCGACAAGATTGTTTACCTTGCATGTCATAAAAGAAAATCCCACACATACTGAATAAATTAAACACGTCCAACAAATTCCATCAAAGACATGGAACTGGCCATATCTGTCCAGATCTTTCCTTGTCAATGTGCACTCTTTGTGTGTTACGATAAAATAAAACAGATCTTAAGAGATATTGCCAATTTGGCATCTATTAGTGCAGCAGGACGTTTTTCCCCTTCCTGTCCAAATGGTTCTGCCTACAGCTTTATCACTGGCTAGTCCTGGCGGGGCGCGGGGCACGCATCCAAAAATCTAGCTCTTTTGAGAGGAGCACACGCTTTAAATACGCAATAAGTTACACAAAATTACACAGTGTAAACACTTAGGCTTGGCTGGGGGATTCGATAAGATCAATGCCCTGATAGAGGCAGGCTGAAAAGCATTAAGTGTGGCCCTCTCCTCCCTTGTCCTGGGACAAATGGAGTTTAACAAGCTAAATCAGGCTCACATGCTAACGCCGCTGGAGGAACGGGCATTAGGCTCGGTGAAGAGGGAAGATGTCTGAGCTCGCCACTGATCTGCTTGAAAATAGCCCGAGACTGAAGGTTGGTGTTTATTTAACGTTTGAAAACGCTGAAGAGCGAGGGCAGGAGAAAAGAAGAAGAAGTAGACAAAAAAAATTAGAGGAAAAAAAAAAAAAGAAAGACGAAGAAATGTCCATGTGGAATGACATAAATTTGCTGAAGTGGTTTCATATGCAGGTTCGGTGAAGGGTTGTGTGTGTGTCTGTGTGTGTGTGCATATATGTGTGTGAGGAGGCGAGTGGAGGGGCCCTGTTCAGGCGGAGCTCCAAGAAAATAATCCCCGCCTGATTAGACCCCTTCTCTTAGAACCCGACATCAACCCTCTCGTGTGTCCAGCCCCTCTGTGGCCCGGTCCAATCTCATGCGCGCGTGCTGCCCGTTTGTTTACGCGCAATATCACAGTCATTAGGCTTGCGTGCTCAGGGCCCCACCACAAGCCCTCACTGTCCCCTTAAAGTGCACACAGAGCAAGCTAACAGGTAATTGTGGGGAGGGTGGGACATGGGGGGGGGGGGGGGGGGTTATTTGGGATTTGGGGAAGGCAGGAAGCTGTTGGCAAGACCTACCTATTTTCGTTGCACTATAAATATTTTCAATTGGAAACACTATTCCCAGGCCGTAGAGGAGGACCTTCGCCAGCGCTGGGATGAGTTGTGTCGTGGTCACTAGGATGTTAACACAGTTTGACCTGAGAGGGAGAGAGACAGGGAGGGAAAAAGAGGGAGAGAGCATTCAAAAGAGAGTGAGAGTGTGAGAGAGAGAGAG
>NW_027468650.1:24063215-24080715 GCF_046254945.1 Alosa pseudoharengus | reverse complement strand
AGTTTTCCATTTATAGGCAGCACCCCCACCCCCACCCCCACCCTTACCCTTACCCCTACCCCAACCAAAACCCTTGCCCACCCCCCAACCATCCTCTGTGCAGAGGCTGGGCTGGAGAGAGAGAGAGAGAGAGAATGAGAGAGAGAGAGAAAGAGAAAGAGAGAGAGTGTTTTGCTCAAGCATTCACATTCACATCAACACGTTTCCAACAGAGAGACAAACGGGGCTGTGAAATAGTTAAAAGGCTGAGGGGGGAAAATCGTTCCTGGAAAACAAGAAGAAGAAGAAGAAAAAAAAAGTGTAGAGATGTTTGAAAAGTGCAGGCGGCCAGACACACTCTGCACTTGAAACTTCACAAGGCCGCTTCGAACGATAAAAGAGAAGGCTTCCCGCCCGCCTTCACAGCGATTCCAGTTTTTGGCCGAATTAAACGTCTAAAGCCTTAAAAGTTATTCTACACTGCAAAATGAATCTCAAAAGGCCATAACTCATGGGCAAAAGGGTTTAGTTTTACTGACTGGTTGAAAAGCTATCTGAACTTAAAATTAAACAATTCCTTCAGAGCGGAGAGGAGAGGAGAGAAAAAAAACACAGCTTAAGTTTACGGCGTGAAATGGCTTTTCCCCTTTCTCTAAGCCTTTTAATTAAGTCTCCACTGCCTGTTAAGACACTCGGAACACAGAAAGGACTTCCTTGTTTTAACTCGGTCTGAACCTGGCCCAAATGCTGACG
Organism: Alosa pseudoharengus; assembly: GCF_046254945.1. Taxonomy (NCBI): domain Eukaryota; kingdom Metazoa; phylum Chordata; class Actinopteri; order Clupeiformes; family Clupeidae; genus Alosa; species Alosa pseudoharengus. The sequence continues at coordinate 24,079,983 of NW_027468650.1, read as the reverse complement.
TTACTGCATTCCTGTCTAATGCTGGGACAGAGTTGGGGTAAGGGCTTTAGACCGTAAACCTTTTTTATTTTACTGGTTCCCCTCTGAACAAATTTTTCATCTCCCTGGATTTGTGGGGCGAGGGAGGGGAGCGGGAAGGGTTGGGGGGGGGGGGGTCTGTGGGGGTACGTGTGGAGAAACTCAAACCAGCTGTTCTTTAACAGAATTAAAATCTTGACCCCCAACCTCTGCTCTAATGCAACCACTCTCTCGCCAAGATTCTCCCAGCAAGCCCCGAGATCCAAAGAGGAAAAGACTTTGACCTGGCGACCTCCCCCTCCTCTCCAGGCCTCCGCAGGCACAGATAAAGGGGCGGAGGGGGGAGAGAGTCAGTGTGTGAGTACATGTGCGTTTTGGTGTATGTGTTCGTGCATGTGTGTGTGCGTTTGTGTCTGTCTGTGTGTGTGTGCGTGTGTGTCTGTGTCTGCATGTGTGTTTGTGTTTGTTTGTGTATGAGCGTGTGTGTGTCTGTGCTTGTGTATGTGCACGTTTGCATGTGAGAAAGAGTATGTGTGTGTGTGTGTGTGTGTGTGTGTGTGTGTGTGTGTGTGCGCATGTGTGTGTCTAGGGGGATGGGAATGGGAAGGGGGGAGTTGGGAAGTCAAAGTGACCTCACATGAAGTTCCAGTTCAGAAGAAGATGGACCGCCAACCAGAGCTGGAGAACTCAGAGAGCTCAGGAAGCGCAGTGTGTTTTTTATGTATGTATGTGTGTGTGTGTGTGTGTGTGTAATCGTGTGTCTTAAGACACTCTGCTATGCATCTGCAATGCTCTGCGAAGCCCCAATTTGTCATTTGGAAGTGGAGCTGCGGACAGGCCAAAATCATTACAGCACAGAGGGCCTCTACCTCCATGCCTTCAGCTCCAACCTCAAAGCAAAGCTGAAGCAGGGGGGTGGGGTGTAAGAGTCAGGGGTGGGGGGTCTGTGCTGAACTTTCATCCTGGCAATCACAACGAGTGAGTCTGTGTGTTAAAAGAAAAGAAGGCAAAACAAACCAACCCAAAGGAAAAAGAACCTCTCTTTAACCTCAATTCAAATTCAGTCACTGGTTGTGGCTAAGCTTTGAACACTGCAAAATAATTGGTTGACTGCTGTGAGAGTCAGCGAAAATGCTTATGGTTGACAGCTGTGGTTTGTTTACAATGCCCAGGTGAAAAGGGTCACATTGTGTGGCTTTTGTTTGTGAATTGAAAACGACTGAATATTTTAAATACTAGAGAACCCATTATTCTGAAATCCCATGTTATTTTACAATCAAGTCCCAGGCTAGAGGATTCACCATCAACAACAAGATGAACACCTTCTGCAAGAAATATGGACAATTTGATGGACAATCCGATAAATCAAGGCTGAGCTCTATGAGATGAGGTGGGAAAAGGATCGTGTCAAATTACTAACAGCTTAAAATCTACCTCTCCGTGCATAAGGATTTGGCTGCTTCTGATCATTGATGGAAGGTATGATCTATGCTATAATGAAATATATGATGAAGTTAACAAAATGTATTAGTCGCTGGACTAACTTATTTTTTAATAAATTGATCAATGACATTTGTTCTAGTAGATGTTCTGCCTCTGGCAATGTCTAATTAAATTCTGGAAGTCCGTACAGCTTTGAGAATTGACGACTAGCTTCTCATGAATCTCATAGGCTTTGGAATACAAATTCTACACAAATCCATATGTTGCTTAACTTCCCAAATACCCAAAGACATCACACTGATGTCCAACTGTTGAAATTCATCCACATCAGTCCCCCTATTTGACTAAAGTGAAGAACATGCACAGGAGACACACACACACACACACACACACACACACACTATCCCACGGAGGGATCACCCAGCTGGCCAACTGGACTCCACTTTCTCTCTTATTTACTTCCTTCTCTGTCGTTCCCCATCGTGCTCTGTGTGTGTTTACTCAGTCTTAATCCCCCCGGTTATTACGACACACAATTAACAGTTGTGCTGTGACTGTGTGTGTGTGTGACTGTGTGTGTGTGTGTGTGTGTGTGTGTGTGACTGTATGTGTGTGTGTGGGTTCGGACCTCCGGGGAAGCGCCGACGCAGAGGGCCACTGTCGACCAAGAATGCGCCAGCCTCTGAACAATTACGCCGCACAGCTGGGGCCTTGCGTAAAGCAGCCGGCTGCCTCACTGGTAGCCAGAGCGGGGGCCGAGGGCCGGGGCGGAAGACAGCAGTGCGGAGGTGGCGACGGTGGACTAACTGGAGTGTGTGTGTGTGTGTGTGTGTGTGTGTGTGTGTGTGCTCTAATTCCACAGACTCATTAGAGGCCTCTGCACTGGTGCTCGTAAACACCACAGAGCGCAACAGGATGCAACAGGAATGACAGCAGTAGGTATAGTATGCCGTTACGCAACACTCGGTCAAGATGGTGCAGTCAAATACAACAGTGCAAATGCAACAATGTTAACAGTGAAGATAAGATCCTGAAAAAGGAGTCTGTGTACTTCATTGCTTGTTTTGCTCATTATAAACGGAAATCTTTAAAATGATCATGGCTTCAGTGCCTTGACAATAAAGTTGGTAAGATGGTACCCTGTGACAAGGGGAGAGGCCAGTCATCCCACAACGCATGACTCCTAGTGTATTTGGACTGCCCACACCATGTGGCCAGGCGAGCTGGTAAGCCAATGAGAACAAACCCTAAACCACAACAGTGCCACCCTCCATCACATTACCCCAAAGGGTCTGTTTCTAGCAGACAAGTGTTATCAAGTAAAAACAAGTCATCTGTGTGTACAGTATGTGGTCTTGATAACTTCGAATGGTCAAATACTAGCGTAGCGCCAGCGGCTTGACAGCAAACACAGTGCGGCAGGCTAGGAGCGACCGTCAGCAGATCGGCTTCATCTCCGCAGACGTGCGTGCGCTCCAGTGCACCGAGTTCCCCCTGTTCTCTTCACCAAGCCCCACGGAGCAGCGGTCCCCGCAAAACCTACAATCACCGCTAACGCACACCAGATGTGCCTACTGTACAGCGGGCAGAGATCCTCCTGCAGAATCCATACATAATTACCTCTTATGCAAACACTTTGTCTTTCTGTTTCAGTCGGCCTGTTTCGTCTTCTCCGCCTCTCACTCATTACAATCACTGTCTGTGTCTGTCCCGGCATGCAAAATGCAAGGAAGGGAAAAAAGGATGTGTGTATATATATGAAGGGGAAATGGAAAGGGGGATGACAAACTAAAAAATAAACACCTTTAAAATCAGCTTCCACTCTGTGTTTTGATAATCTTTTCCCCATCTCTCGTTCTCTCTCTCTGTTTTTACTTCCCTCTCTTTCTTTTCCTTTTCACCGGATCCCCTCTCTATCACACTTTTTGCTCTTCCTAAGCTTTCTTCTCCACTCTTCTCTCTCTCTTCTCTTTCTCACCCCCTCTCCCTCCCTCCCTCCCTCCCTCTCTCTCTCTCTCTCTCAGTCTTTCTCCTGGCCCATTGAATCCTTTTCATTTACAGGCTGCTATCAGAGGCTCCTTTGTTCCCTTGGCATCTGTCATTAAGCAATCAGCCCAGACCGGACTGATTCTTCCTGTTGGCCAGGGGAAGGTCTCTGCTCCTGGTGGTGACTACAGTCAGAGGAAAAAAATAGGAGGAATAGAGACAAAGAGAGGGAGAGAGAGAGAAAGAGAGAGAGAAATTATGTAGGGAAAAGAGAGAAAGGGGTAGAAGTGAAAAAGCAAGATCGAGAGATCCTAAAAATGGAAAAAGTGGGTTGGATTAAAAGAAAGAAAGAAAGAAAGAGAGAAAGAAAAAAAGGGAGAAAGAAAGGAAAAGAGAGTAAAAGAGAGGGGAATGAGGTAGAGGACCAGAGTGAACTGAGTGAACAAGTGAGATGGAGAGGGAGAGAGAGTGTGCTGCTGAATGTCAAAAAAGAAAATGATTATTTAAAACTACAAACCTCGCTTTCCCCCTGTCCTGCTGCTGGAGCTGGAAACATCCGTATTGCATTACTCTCCCAGGCTACCTCTATTTCTCTCTCTCTCTCTCTCTCTCTCTCTCTCTTTCTCTCTCTCTCTCTCATTATATATATATAATTTATATAATTTATATATATTTTTTTTTCTCTCATTTGACAAGGCAAAGGCAAGGGGGTCTTTCATTCCCTGCTGTGTAGGGTGCCCTCTGCCATGGCCAGAGGCCGGCAGGCAACCAGCCCCACTCAGACACACACACACACACACACACACACACACACACACAGTCAGGCTGGCCCCACAGGTGAGTGGCCCCCGCAACAATGCCACAGTGTGAGCAATAGCCACCGCCATCACAGCATTCCTCCTGGCCTACAAGCTAATTCCATGTGAAAAAGCCCAATCCATGGTTCGCAGGTTCTCAATGTTGCCCCTCCACTGGCAGGCCCTGTCATCCACCCGTCCTTGGGCCATGACCCCCACCCCATCCCCCTCCACAAACCCCCATCCACACCTTTGCCCCCCCCCCCCACACACACACACATACACCCTCCCTCTGCTTTCCCACCGTGGAGCCCACCTTGCTAGTGAGAAAAAGAGAGAGAGAGAGACAGAGAGAGAGAGAGACAGAGTGAGAAAGAGAAAGAGAAAGAGAAGGAGGGAGGGGCAGATTACCTGTGGGTCAGAAATAGGATATGGGACACAAAGAGAGTTCTTCAAAACCTACTTCATTCCAATCCACAATTTGTGCTTGAACAGACATGGAATTCAAACACAGCTCAGATAAAGGACAGGTCACTAAAAAACAAATACAACCAAAAACCTTTTTTTTCTCCACCAAAATATATCACAAAAACACGAAACCACAATACTTTTCTCAAGAACAATGACTAATGATAAACTATACCTGATTTATGTCTGGCAGCTAATCTGAATAAGTGGGCGAGCTGTCACCCGTCATGTTAAGGCAGAATTAAATTGTTGCCAGCACATTACATTATTTTTACCTCGTAGGTGTGAATTCCTTTTAAAGGTTAGACAGCCAAACAGAAAGACCTGCTCTGGCTTGTTCTTATAAACCCTCGGAGGTAACTTAAATCAACTTCCTATCCAGGCATTTTAACACAGTGTAAAGAACTTGACATTGGTTTCTGACCAACATCTTCAAAGTAGTCTAGACACCATTTCAACTCCTTTTTTAGTCTCTAGAGCCTGGCAAGCAGGTGCTAGATCTCAGCATTTAGTGTAAAACAAGTAATCTATTTTTAAATACTTCCATTTGTCATCGGCCTGTTAGTATGGTTATATTTTCCACAGGGCCCACTGCCCCTATTCCTATAAGGAGGTGCTATGCAATGCTATGCTATGCTATGCTAGGGGTGGTAACCGAGGGATACAGGAGGGGTGAAGGAGGGGTGCTATGTTGAGAGAGGACAGACAAACTTTGAAAGCTCTCTCTCTCTCTCTCTCTCTCCCTCTCTTTTTACTCTTTCCAAAACACATCAGCGTTCTGGCCTGAGGGACCCTCAGAGACCTGCCAGACAGGAGGGCCAGCACTACATGAGTCAGAGAGAGAGAGACAAAAGACACATTAAAGGCCCCTTCAGATCTGCTACTGCTGAAACTAAAATGCAGGGGGACAGCCACATCCAGGCCAAAGCCGTGCCAAGTCTGGGCCGGACCTATTCCTTCAGTAGGACAGTTGCATAGACTGTATATATACAGTCCGCCCGCCCGACTGTATATATATACACTCTATGGACAGTTGACCATTATCATATCATATTATAATACTGGTCTGATGGTTGCTAGTGAAGGGCTAGTCTGTGTCCAACTAATCTACGGTAATGTCTGTTGGTGTTGGTTTGAGAATAAGAAATGAATATACAGTAGATACTTCTGTCTATACTTTGTAAAGACAGTCTTCAATACTGATATGAATTTCAATCTCAATGCACATGAAGCCTGAACATAACTAATGGAAAGAGAGAGGGTCGTATCACAGTAATATGCCAACATTACACTACACTGCACTACATAAAACTACTCTACCCAAAATTAAACAAACTATACCACAGCGCACCGAGCTACACAACACACATCCACACAAAACTACACTACTGTGTGCAATGGCACCGCAGCGCTCAAACTTTGCACATCCATCAACAGGCCAGGGGAAGCTCGCAGCTATTTCAGATTTCATTCAGAAGCGTCCAACCTTCACACGACGTCCATCAACTGCCAGCCTCGAGAAAACCAAAACAGAGGCGCCGCCCGCCCGCCCGCCACCGCCGGCGGGGCTGACTGGCTGCACTGCGCTGCGTTAGAGTGGTGTCAGGGGGTTGTCTGTGGCTGTGTGTGCACAGAGGCACGGCAGGGATAACCGACACCGCTTTGCCCCCCCCCCACCCCCCCCCCCCCGTCCTCCCCCGACGGCGGCCGCAGGGAGCCTGTGCCTGGGCTCTGATGCCGACGCTGGCCGTGAGGCTCCTGGGGCTTTTGTCCTCTAGACGTCCAGCCAGGCGAGCGGAGCAGGCCGACAGGGTTTGGGGGCTGGGGGCTGTGCTCTGCAGGGATCTCACATAGAAACCTGCACATGGTCCGGTTCCCACAGCAAAGACTCACAGACGTGCTCACATAAACATAGCAAATGCAGGACTGGATACACACACATATTCTAGACACACACACGTAAATCTGACACACACAGACATATTATGCACTCAAATACAGATTTACATTTACACATGCACACGCAGCAATTTTGCGCACACCTTTTGCTAGTAAAATGCACACACACACATACACAAGAATGCTTTTTTTCCTTTTGAATGTAACATTCTCAGGTACTGCATCTGATACACACACACACACACACACACACACACACACACACACACACACACACACACACGCACACACAGATCACACCCTAGGAGGAGCTATAATAACAACAGTGCATAGAGTCAACAACTCTCACGGCTTTGCCAGACAGCCAGAGGGGTCCGCTTGCAAGAGCTGCAGGGTATCTGTTTCTGCTGTGAGCACAGAGCTGTGCAGCACTACAGGGTGGACACACACACATGCACACACACACACACACGCACGCACGCACACACACACACACACACACACACGCACACACATGCACACACACACACACACACACACACACACACACACACACACACACACACACGCACGCACACACACACACACACACACACACACACACACACACACACACACACACTCGCACACACACACACAAATCTGCATGCTGAAACACACACTGCTCAGGGTTCTGATATTTCAAGTCAATCATTAGTAAAAGTGTTAAAATCACAGGGTGAGGGAAAAGTGACACTAAACAAACTAACCCCATCGCACAAAAGTAAGGGTTCACCACAGCTAGTTTACTGAAGTCCATTTTGTTAAAACTGAACCTAATTATTGGAGGTGCTTAGCATGTATTTTCAAGGCATAAAAACTAATTAACATTTTCAGTAATATCTCACACAATGTAATAAAATAACACATATCTGGGTAGATACATATAATTATTGTATAAGTTGTAATGAAATTAATCTCACGGCACAGGAGAAAAAAATCATTTTTATGTTAATTTATCTTATGTAAAATATGATACGATTTATTAATAAACTTATATTGAAATAATACACAACTTCATTATTATTCTCTGCATTTCACTAGAGATTTTTGTGGAAAAATAATTGTTTTTGTAAACCCCTGAAACTCTAACACTCTTTCTTAATGGTGTAATTCATTCTGTAAGCATGATCAATAACAGCAATTAAATTGCTTACATTTGTTCTGTAAACAATATATATCCCTTAACAGTTTAAGAAATATTAATATTTCAGTAATTCAAAAATAAGACGAATTTGTAGTATCTATTTCCCATGGCTATGTTTCTAGAGTTAAAGTGTATTCATAAATTATTTCAATGTTAGGGCAGTTAAAATCAATTAAGAGTGTCTTTCCTGCACCTTGTATGTATGTACGGTAAGAAATGTAATATTTCTGAACCACATTTCTTTCTTTTGTTTTATACCAATCTGACGACACGAAGTAAAGAGATTCAGATGGACTCAGATGGACAGGAGAGAGAATGTGAACCAGCACAGGAAAGAGAGAGAAAGAGAGGGAGAGAGGGAGTGAGAGAGGGAAAGAGTGAGAGAAGTGGAAGAGAGAGAGGGGAGGGAGGGAAAGAGTGAGAGAAGTGGAAGAGAGAGAGGGGAGGGAGGGAGTGAGAGAGGGAAAGAGTGAGAGAAGTGGAAGAGAGAGAGGGGAGAGAGAGAGGGAGTGAGAGAGGGAAAGAGTGAGAGAAGTGGAAGGGAGAGAGGGGAGAGAGGGGAGGGAGGGAGTGAGAGAGGGAAAGAGTGAGAGAAGTGGAAGAGAGAGAGGGGAGGGAGGGAGTGAGAGAGGGAAAGAGTGAGAGAAGTGGAAGAGAGAGAGGGGAGGGAGAGAGGGAGTGAGAGAGGGAAAGAGTGAGAGAAGTGGAAGAGAGAGAGGGGAGAGAGGGGAGGGAGGGTAACAGATCCCTGTTGACCCCTCTGGCATGTCTCTTTCTTTTTATTACTTTCCTCTACATCATCACTCATCAGCAATATCACCACTGAGCCAGGGCCAGTCACACGTGCTGCCCAGCGCAATCAGCCCAACCATGCCACGCGTGTACACACACACACACACACACACACACACACACACACACACACACACACACACAGAGAGTTATACACACACTGTTATACATGCCCATGATCACAAAATCACAAAGACGCTAGCATGCACCAGCACACAATCAAACACACACACACACACGCACATATGTACACAAACACATACATAGACAAAAGCCCTACAACCACACAGCACCCAAACCACAATGGCTAAATCCCACTGAGCCATGATTACAACACTGTATACTGTAGCTTACACACAAAAGAGCCAGACAACATAATTCAACCTGATATCAACATTTCTCAACCTCTGGCACTGCCAGTCACTTGTACTATAAACACCTCCAATACCAAATGCACAAATACAGACGAGACAGAGAACATGTGTAACTTGGTGCCCTTTTGTGACATCTAGCTGACTGTGGCACAACCAGTGTTGGGAAAAATGCCTGGGCATCAGTAGAGCCTGTGGGGAGTCCCTTTATGGCTTTGGCTAAATTAGACAGAGCACTGGCATTTCTTGCGCAGCCTGAAATACATAAGTGCTTTGCTGAGAGAGTTATTTACAGTTTGGCCAGAAGAGAGGTTCATCTGCGTTGGCCCCACTAAATCAGAGCAGAGGAGATACTGGGTGATTGGACAGCAAGCTTGGAGCCTTGGAAAAAAGGGTATCTCATTCAACCCCAAGAGAACATATGGACACTTCACACACCTGAGCTGATGCACACCTGATTGTGCATGGAGCTTAGAGCCTTGTTAGTGGGCTACCTTACTTTTCAGCACCAAGAAAACACTGAACAAATCACATAAACCAAATGTAAATGTGTAATACAACATGTGTAAAGAATGTAACATCATTTGCACACACAACTTATGTATTTATTTCATTGGGCAGAGCAGGTGAGGAAGGGATGAAATCTTTCACTACATTTGTGTGCTGAGCACATTTTTGGTATCATTTTTCCATGTAGCATTTAGCTGTAGAGATTTAAACAGCAATGCCTACTGGACCTAGACAGGAAGCAGGCTGCTTTATTGTGCTCGAGCACAACTGGTAAAATGTGTGACCATCTGAGTCTCCACGCTCTCCGAGTTTTACCATGAAAAAAGACAGGCTTTTAAGTGTCAAAATGAAATGTAATAATTCCGTGGTTGTTGAGACAGTGCAGCGGGAGAAATATGTGCTCCACATTCACATAATTTTATGGAGGCCTGAACTGCCAATTCATCGGCGGGCGGTTCCACCACACATGAAAAGAAATAAAAACAGGGGACAGATGTGGTGTGAACCACATTTAAAGATCTGTCACAAAACTGCCATCATTCAACCCCCCCAAACAACGCGGGCACATCTATTAGGCCCAGTGCTGTTTGCACGACTCTCTGCGGATGACACATAAGGAAATATTTAGCAGCCAATTGCTGCCAATTAACTTTGATCACGACGACTGTGATCGGAATCTCCCCTGTCATTCTTCGGTCTCAGGCAGCATAAACATTTTTCTTTTTCCTCCCTCTTTCATTTTTTTCCCCTTCTCTGTCTGCCTTTCTTTATTTTTTTCTTTCTAGCGTTTTTTGTTTTGTTTCATTATTGCCTGGTAGTGTTTCAGAGAGAGAGAGAGAGAGATAGAGAGAGAAATAGAGAGAGAGAGAGAGAGAGAAATAGAGAGAGAGAGAGAGAGGGAGGGAGAGAGAGAGAGAGAGAGAGGAGACGCAGACTGGGCTGTCGGTGACTAATGAGACTTGGCAGACTCGCCGCAGCTCTCTTCACACTTAAGTATCAAGCAAAACATTTCCTCCCCTCCGAGGTCACTCTGAGCAGGACACCTAGGAGCTCAGCCAGGCCGCTGGCCTCCTGCTCGGGAGCAGAGGAGAGGAGGCCAGCGTTCAGGACTTTCAAGGGCACTGACGCTTTTTTTTTTTGTGTTGTTTGTTTTTTTTTATTCGGTGTGGCGTGTGGTGCACCCGCAAGCACCGGGTCTGGGGGATGGTTCTGGTGATCTCCACCAACCCCAAACCCACCTCAGCCCCCCAACACACACACACACACACACACACACACCAGTGAGCTCCAAAGCCTTACCACTGCCAGCAGAAGAGGCAAACATCCAGCCAGACGCAACTAACCCTAGCCCCTTCCCTCTAGCCATTACACCCCCACCAACCAGCCCCACCCACCCGCACACACACACACACACACACACACCAAGCCCTTTCACCCTGGGGCCAGATTTGTCACCATCGAACATGAATCAACCCCAGGCTGAAGAAGGGTAGTCTGGGGGAATGGGGGAGTGGGGGAGTGGGGGGCAATTTCATAGCGTGACTGAAGGGTCTGTGGCCTTGCCGGACAGTGACACCAGGCACTCAGCATGACACACGGACAGACAGAGCTCACGCCGAAACACTAGAACCTGACAAATTGCGCCAGCCTCTCACACAGGAGTGCGGCTGTGTGTGTGTGTGTGTGTGTGTGTGTGTGTGTGTGTGTGTGTGTGTGTGTGTGTGTGTGTGTGTGTGTGTGTGTGTGTATGTGTGCAGCCGGCAGCGCAGGAGGAGAAGGAGACTGACAGCGCATGTAAAATTCATCGAGTCCCAAGGGCTCGGAGGTAATGCTTCACTGCAGTGGGCCGTAACTGAGATATAGGCACCCCACTATTAAATGGTTGTTGATGCTCAGCCTAAAACTTTAATGGAGGGCTCTTGCTCGTAACGTAATGCACACAACTCTATTGTGACTTATCTACATCTCGGTCTGGCTCTTAAATATTACAGCGAAAGAAAACATTCTGTTAAAGCGATCATGAATCTGGGGGTGTATACGTGTGTGTGTGTGTGTGTGGGGGGGGGGAGTAGATCTGAGCAGACAAAGCATGGTAAATGCTGATAGTTTGGACAAAACAATAGCATCAGCAACATCTGACTGAAGAGAAGAGAGGTGTACTCACTTCTAAGTCGTTGAAGAACAAATGTGTGTCTGCCAAGTTGAAAATCATCTCTTCCATCCTGAGGCCTAACGACACCGACGTCGGTGGATCCTTAAGAGACAGAAAACAGAGAACATTTAAGCGTTTAATATTTATTCTTAAGTATTCACCAAATCCTTTCCAAAAATAAAAAAGGCTACAAACTACAGAGACAAAAAAAGAAGTGTGTAGAAATAATACAGAAACACTGCTCCCATGAATACGCACTTCTGGTCAGCACCAATCAGCTATAGGCCTCCAATCAGCTATAGGCCTCTCCTTTATTAATTCATACACGTGGTTTTGGGGATGGAAATGATGGGAGTCCTGGGTGGTCAAAGGGGTTAAACGTTCCAGTCCTAATTATGCCATCCTGTTTGTAGTAAAAAGCCTGTCTTAGAAGGGGTGCTGAACTGCTACAGAGTGGGGTCAGAGTCCCATCGTAAATACACCATTCTCTACATACTTCTGGCCATGCATCACCAGCCAAACCTCTCACTACCGGGGATGCCAAAGCTCCCGACTCCCTATAGCCCGCCTGCTCCAGTCTCTCCCTGCACTTTATTGAGCCTCCGGAGGACTTTTTAAAAAGGTGATTCAATACACAAATGCACAGAAAAACGTCAAATTTAAGACACACTCTTTCTTATGGTTTGCATAAACCTCTAATCAATAATGCCGCACACGATTGCCACCGCTCTCTCCGTGCCGGATTCAGTTTCCCCTGTAATGCAATACGGAGTGTAATGGTGATCTGGTTTGGCGGCATATACACAGGCAAGATTGACTGCACTCTAAATAGTTAATGACTCTCTGACAATGTGCCTTTTTCCCTCCCCCTGGGTAACCTACACAACTGCAAATGCACAATTCCACAAACGAGCATTTGCTTAGGCGTGTGTAATTGTGCACTTTCTGCTGATGATATTTTCTGCTGATGATATTTTTCGATTGTGAACACACTGATTTTATAGCGGTCCACAGTGATGATTTACATCAGCTTATTTCTTCCATATTTTGTTGTTGTTGTTGTTTTAATCAAATCTCTAGCTTGCTTCATATTTTATCTAATTTAAAAAAAAAAAATCCAATTTCAGACCATCACTGTTCCCAGCCTGAGCAACAGGAAGACAATAATGACCTTTTTGAGAGGGAAAACCACTTCACTTAAACCAATAACCACTTTTTAAACCTATTTCAGGACATGTTTAATACCCTAACGGTCTGTCTATCAGTGGGAGCTTGGTGCACTACTTTTCCTAAGTAGAAAAAAAGAGACAAAAGACAGCCAGAGGAGAGGGGGTTTGGCAGCTTTGCCAGTCCACTAATGCTGTCAGTCTGTAACGCAGTGCGGATTAAGTAGTAAAAGCAGCCAGGGAAACACCTGAGCTTTTTGCTGATTACTTGTCATGCTGGACAATGCAAATGTTTTAACTACGGGGTGAGCAGGCGAAACCACACAAGAAGCGCACCGCACTGGTAAAGTCATCAAGAGACGAAATGAGGGAGACGCTTTGTTAACTTCAGATTAAATATTCATAGAGAAAGATAGATCATATCAACATGGTAGTTTCACAACACTGTGTCATGACTGGTGTATCCCCCCCCCCCCTTTTTTTTATTTTTAACTAACAGGATAGTTAGCCAGCATCTGTCACACCTCCCTGTTATGTGCCGGCCATTTCAATAAAAGCAAGTTTGGTGTGTGGGAGGAATGTAAAGTGCAGCGTCTCGGGCCGCGGCGAATCCTCTCCAATTAAATCTAAACAATCAGTCAGCGAGGGAGTTAAGAATACAAGCGGGCCAGGAGACCAGAGCAGACCCCGCTGCTGTAGCTAGCCGCTCCGCCTCGGCTGTCTCTGCGCCGCTGCGCCCACCTGTCTCCTCCCGTCAGTGCCAGCCACGGGGCGCCAAGTACGCCCACCACCACCACCACCACCCCTACCACCCCCCTGCTCCCTTATTCACACCCCAATGCCCTCCCCCCTGCCCCCCCCCCCCTCCCAGCCTCCCCAAAGCACCCCTCAGGCCCAGCGGCCACACAGCTGGCTCAAGCCATCAGCTTTATGGGAGCGAGCTGCCTTGATGCCAATTAGGAGAACTGATAACCACAGCAGTGTTCTCAGATACAGCGCTATTTTTAGACACTGCTCAACAACTCTCAAAAAAAAAAAAAAAAAAAAACAGAAATCAGACAAGAAATAAATGTTTTGTAACTCATAATTTGTGTTTATGCCTCATGTTTATGGTTATGTATGAGACAAGAAGCATAAACTACTACTCAACGCATCAAAGGCTGCTGTTAATACGGATACAGTAAGTCTAAGCCCCTTGTCTTTCCCCTCTTTTATTGGCTTCATTGATGTGGCTACTGATAAATGTGAGTCAGAGTGCCGGTGGGCCAGAATGGCGTGAGTCAGCCTGTGGGACTGGAACAAGGTAAACTATTTGGTGACGCTTTGTGTCCGAGGCTGACAGAGAAAGACGGAGAGAGAGAGGGGGGGAAGGGAGAGAGGGAGGAAGAGGGAGAAGGAGAGAGAGAGAGAGAGTGGGGTGAGGAGGGCAGGTGGGGAGGAATGGTGTTTTTTTTTTGGGGGGGGGGGCTGAGTTGGGAAGAAAGTGGGGATTGCTGTCAGGTTCTATATGGAGAGTGGCGGCGAGAGGAGACCCTATGGAGTCAGGAGGTCTTCCTGTTGGAGAGGGCTGCTCAGCTCAGCTCAGCTCAGCACGGCTGGCAGACTGGGGGGAAGGGAGGGAGGGACAGGGCGTCAGGGGAAACAGGGGTGTTTCTGGGCCACAGCAGCACTCTCTCTCTCTCTCTCTCTCTCTCTCTCTCTTTCTCTCTTCCTCCATCTGTCTTTCCTTCTCTCTCTCTCTCTCTTTCTCTCTCTAGCATGCCCGTCTGAGATAAAGTAAATAAACACTGGAAGGTTGGGGGTGAGGGGGTGGGGTGGAGGGAGCAGGGTTCCTTAACCCTTAAAACAAAACACTACCCCCATCAAACACCCGCATTCCAGAACAAAGGGAACCCCTCCGACTGCAGGGACCGAGAGCCCTGGCACATGAGCGCGCATGTCACTCTACGGGGGGAAAACTCTTCGCTCGGCTGCAAAAACCCACAAAACTCTTCCACTTCACAAAACTCCCCCACTCTCAACCCCCTCCTCCTTCTGAACATATAGGAGTGGGGAAAAAAACTGAATAAATATAACAGGGAATTTACATATCAAATAAAGTCCTCTATCGTCCAAGTTACATAAATATATGAGATCACTGCAAGCCATGAGAATTACAGATTGCCATATTTCCCAAATTGTTTGTTTGGAGAGTTTAAACTTAGATTGGACGGTTTACGTGCAACAACAAATACAGTGACCTCAGAAAGTAAACTTTTTTCCCTCATTTATACGTCTATACTCCTTGTGAACCTAATAACCAACAAAAGTCCCCAAACGTACAGCTGATACATCTGTCCTACGATATATTTAACTTAATTAAGTTCATATTCTTGAAAACACAAATAAAAAGATTAATTAAAAAGTTAAGAATCTACCTCAAACATCACAAAATGTGGGCTACTCTCTCCACTGACCATCTGTTTCACGATTGTCTACACTGGGAAGCTTTCGTCTCAACACATATGGGAGTGAGAGGGAAAAAGCACAGCCACTTCATTAAAGCTAACAATGGATTATTTCTGAAGGTCAACAAGCAAAAAAAAAAAAAAGCCTTTAAGATGTGTCAATAGACATTCACAGTCCAACTGTTGCACAGCTCTCTCACTCTTCCGCCCTGTCACATAGCTCCAACAACAGCTGTGGTGGGACAAGGCAAATGCTTTAGCAAGGCCTCATCGGACCTATTAAAAAAAGAAACAATTATCTGGACGCTGAGTTCTGTTCTGCTCTGCTATGCTATGTTATGCAATCACACAGGCCACTACCCCCCCCCCCCCAACTGATGCGCATATTTTACCAAGACGCTTTTTTTTTGGTTCATCCATTTGTAATACCAAGTTTTGAGAACTGATGTCCAACTGTCAGTCACTTACCCTCCCGAATCGGTTGGCGTAAGACCCTGTGAGCAAGGAATGGAAGACGATGATTGTTTCATCCAAGTCCCAGATGAACACGCGCTGGGAGGGAGAGCAAAAAAGAAAGAAAGTAAGAAAGAAAAAAGAAAGAAAGACCGAAAGAAAAAATCAATGGTGCTCTCTGTAGTATGCAAGGTGATCCCCTTGTCAATAGAGCAGGCAGGGTCAGACGAGGAGGAGGGGGGGGGGGGGCTGGGGGTGACGTGTATTTATGTGCCACTGGTGAGGTGATGATCCATTTGCCCCTCTTTGGTCACCACCAGAGCACTCCACTGTTACCACCACCCCTTCCTGCTGGCCCGCTACATTAAGCCAATCAATAGTAAGAAAGTAATTAACTAGATATGTTAACATGCCATGATGTCTGGGGCCCTTAATGGGGCCCATTAACATCCTGAAGTGAGGATCATATTAATGAAAAGCTGAGAAATCATTAGCCTCTTGCTCATGACAAATGGGTAATATTCATAAGGCATAAACAATGCATACCAGTTGGGCTTTAGGGTGTTTGTTAAAGTAATATTCCTGAGAGGTACTCAGTAGTAGTATATTAAGAGAATATATACGGCAACATAATACATATAAACCGACGTACAATGTTCAAGTCAAGGGACAAATTAAACAGGAGACATTTTGAGGCAAAGTAGCTTTACAGTAGTAGTTTTCCGTCTGCTACTGCTATGTCAGTAATATCAAGGGAGCTGAATTGCACTAGTTAATTTGTTTAACACATTTAAAAATGAAAATGTATGCAGCCATATCAGTATATCATATATTTTCAATTCAAATTTCATTCAAATTTGTATGCATGTATTATTGTTTGTGTGTGTGTTTGTGTGTGTGTGTGTGTGTGTGTGTGTGTGTGTGTGTGTGTGTGTGTGTGACTGTATGCATGGAAAAGTGTGCATGTATATATATATATATATATATATATATATATGTGTATGTGTGTGTGTGTGTGTGTGTGTGTGTGTGTGTGTGTGTGTATGCACGCGCTGGCCTCAGACAAAGAGCAGGCAGCTC
>NW_027468650.1:24058215-24060715 GCF_046254945.1 Alosa pseudoharengus | reverse complement strand
AACATAAAGCAATGAAGGGAAAATAGTTATTTTCAGAGGAAAAGGTGGTCCTGGAGTTGGGGGTGGGAGGTGGGTGTGGAGGTAAACAGTAGCCTTATCTTCCTCTCCTATCAGTGAGGAAATCAGGACCACTGAAGGGGCAAAGAAAGAGAGAGAGAGAGAGAGAGAGAGAGAGAGAGAGAGAGAGAGAGAGAGAGAGAGAAAGAGAGAGGGAGGGAAAGAGGGAGGGAGGGAGGGAGGAAGGGAGGGAGGAGGTCTGATCTTTCAAGCATCCCTGGCTTTTCAGTAACACAAACAGAGGATCTGTTGTGTGTGTCAGCACGAAGGGGAGGGGATGTGTGTGTGTTTGTGTCTCTCTGTGTGTGTGTGTGTGTGTGTGTGTGTGTGTGTATGTGTGTGTGTGTAGGGTGGGGCAGGGTGGAGGTGGAACTGTGTGTTTGTCTGACTGCGGGGGTCTTCTCCAACCTCCTACCCAATGAATATGCAACAGTGTGTTCTGTTCTTCTCCAAAGGCCTGATCCACTGAAATGAATCACCTCTTGGCTAATTAATTCTCTTAATGGAGATACCATCTAATGGCTTAATAATACACACAACATGAGTTATATAGGGCAGGAGAAGCCTCAGGGCATATGCTCCGTGAACCATTAAAATGACTCCAGAGTCTCTCCCTGCACCTTTCTCCATTTCTCACACCTGAATGGGTTCAGTCACAGTTAAAGGCACTTTTGAAGCCCATAATATCTGAGCCACCGTGCTTGAATATGTTGCAGAAAATAGCTTAAGAGTCTGATAAACCACTACCTAATACCTAAGTTCACCAAAATAATAAAAAAAAAATCACCCCATTGTTAATCAGCACAAGAAATGTAACAAATATTTTTCAAATGCACAGAAGCATCCCTATAAAGTGACCTAAATGTCTTAAATCACAAAGAAACTGGACTTTAAAAAATATTTATGTATACATTCTGCCTTTTTCTTTCAACCTCAGAGTTCTGGAGTTTGCAGGCAGGTTAAGTAGTCCTCTCTCTGAAGTTACAGTGCTTCAAAAGGCACCTTAATGGACTTCACAGGAGTACTGCGGGCCTATCTCTGACTTCTCTCCTGCTCTCCCTCTGTTATCGGAAAGCCAGCCCGGCATGAAAACGCACAGATGAATTTACTGTGCCTTAAATGAGAGCGCAATTACACCTTTGTTCACGGAAACAAACGGAGTGAGAGGCCTTTCATCCTGCCGGCCATCACTTCCATCACGGGTGGCCCCCCCAGACCGTGACAAACTTAAAGCAGCTTTTCAGACCAAGGCCCTCAGTGTGTGTGTGTGTGTGTGTGTGTGTGTGTGTGTGTGTGTGTGTGTGTGTGTGTGTGTGTGTGTGTGTGTGTGTGTAAAGACTGCCTGAAAAGTTTCTGATTAAAGGTATTTTAAGGTTGTTTATTTAAGTAGCTCTTCACCACAGAGATATTCAATGCAGGAGCAGTGAAGGGTTTTTAAGCTGCTAGCAGTTGTTCATTTTATCCCGCACATAAAGGGATGCCACTGCCTCCCCATTGAACAACAAATTAGCTAAATCCGCAGTTCAAAAAGTCATAAAAAAGCGCGCGCGCGCTCGGCGGGACAGCCGTCCACCCCGAGGAGAGAGCCAGGGCCCACATGAAAAGCCGACGAGAGACTCCCGCCAGCCCTTGAAGAGCGAGCCCCTGCTGGGAGAAGCCTTGCCTTTCCCGAGGGGCACTCAACCCTCAACCCTTTCAGTCACCCTCTTTCAACCCCCCCAGCCCCCAGCCCCCGACCTCCAACCCCCAAACCCCCCCCCCCCCCCCCTTGGCTAACCGCTCCAGTTAGCTCCCTCTGGCCCAGAACAGAAGAAAGGGGGTCCCCTGCCTTATGGCTCACCAATTGGGAGTCCATTTGCTCTGCTTGATCAGTCCCCTAGCCATGGGCTATGTCTATCATCAGTGCACAATATTTGTAGCAGAAGTTTGTATGCCTCTCCTGGGAGAAGGCTATCAAGTCCAGATGGGCTTCTTTTTAAAAAGGCAGACGGATGGCCCTGGCCATCCAGGCAGTCTGCAGACTGAAGGGAACTCAATTACCCCCCCAATTAGCGTCTGTTCAGACCAAAAAAAAAATCACCGGGACAAGCTCCTTGGCTGTAAATCTTGCTGGCCATTTTTTTTTTTTTTGCTCAACTTGTGGGAAAGTAATTAAGTTACAACAATACAGTTTTTCATTGTAAAAATAAAGATTAAGTCCTGGAGTTATTTTGTGGGGAATTCAGTACATATTTAACTTTGGATTTAACTTTGGATGCATATTTTGTGCCTGGCACTGATGGCAAACCCAAACAGACAGTAGTCTGATAATCTGAAGCATTATATAATTAAGTTCAATTATGTTGAATGAACACAATCTACTTTTGCCACAATTACCTCAAGCTGTCATTGTTATTCTCCACCATAAGCTCTCTTAAAGTGGATATTATTGCCACAGCATTAT
>NW_027468650.1:23998215-24053215 GCF_046254945.1 Alosa pseudoharengus | reverse complement strand
TAGGTTACATATCACTATCACTACAGAATGCATTCCAACTACTTTTAGTCTGGATTGGGAAATATTGCTCTACACAGGAAATATCCCGCGTATGACAGGCATTTTGTTACTGGATGACTTAATTCTGTCAAATTGGGATAAATGTAAGTCCATTGTGGGCCAGCTTGTCGGGGTTCAAATATCTCTCTTTGGAATGAGTGATACTGTGCACTTCTTGAACTCCTGCATAAGTGGTCATGACAAGTGAAGTAAGGCGTTCGGGGCGGGAGCGTTAACTGTGTGAAATTGTATGCTTCAGGCCCAGAAACACACTATTAATATTGAACACTTTCCTTACACATCACCACCTGCCACAAGACAAACCCTGGGCTTCTGTGTGAATGGCCATTACCTTCTCCCTGATGTATAGAGCGGTGTAAAATTACTAAATTTCATTAATATTGCCACAGACAGAAGTCAAAGCCATGATTTATGTCCGTCTAACATTTAGGTATCAAGTACTTAGTCAAATACTTAGAGAAATAAGACAAATTAGCTGCAACTTTATACACTGCACCGCATGCTTTATGCTTAGGAAGTGAGATATGAAAAGTATATTTATTTCATTACGTGTGTGTGTACATTCAACAATGATATTGCTAACAGTGCAGACATTTTGGGGGAAAAAAACACATCAGAGTTTGATTTCACAGGCTCTTGAAAAGCCATTATTTTTCTTTCGTTCGTCAAATAACTTTAAACTCGAGGCCTGCGCGTATGTGGGCAGCAATATTTCTGATTTAAAGAGGTCAGGCGGGGTGTTTGAGCGAGAGAGCTGGGAGATGAGACTCCCTTTGAGACGAGGCTAAAATAACACGGGGGGCATAAGGAGAGGGGGGGGGGCAGTGGGATGGTGTGTCACTCGACTAGCGAGAGGGACGGCCCTTTGTTGGCATGGGAACGGAGAGAGTGCGCCTAGCAGGGTCGGTGTGGCTCAAGCCACAGGGAAACTTCCTGGGCCTCAAGCTTATCAGCGGCACATCTCTTGGTCCATCTCCCAGCTAATCAGTTCTGCAGCTGTGTGTGTGTGTGTGTGTGTGTGTGTGTGTGTGTGTGTGTGTGTGTGTGTGTGTGTGTGTGTGTGTGTGTGTGTGTGAATGTGAAAGAGAGAGACAGAGAGAGGGGGAGAAAGAAACAAATTGGCAGGGCGACACATAGAGAGAGTGAGACCATGAGGTAAAGAGAAAGCAGAGAGAGAGAGAGAGAGAGAGAGAGAGAGAGAGAGAGAGAGGTAGTGCCTCACCCGCCCTTCCTAAAGCCCCCTATCCCATCAGCCCCCTCACCTGATCCTGAGAAGCTGTCTAGAGAGCCGTCTGCTACAGAGGTGGCGATTTCGCTGCTGCTCATTGGCTCTGTTTTAACTGCAAACAAAAGGAAGCCACAGTGTCACACCAACACACACACTTAAACAGACATTAACACACACTAAGACACACAAACACACACACACACACACACACACACACACACACACACACACACACACACACACACACACACACACACACACACACCAGAACAGCACTTGGCCTTTCCATACAACTCAAACAACAACCCAATCTCTTTTTAGGATATCACCTCTGCACCATTTAAACAAACAACATTAAACGCACTATTAATTCTTTAAAAGCATTTCAATGTGGCAAAAAAACATGAATGATAATTTTACATAATCATACATAGTAATTTTAAATTGTGCATTTCTTCAGAAAAGTAAATACAATGACATTTTCTGTTGGCAAACTCACAAAACATTATAATAGTAGTGATATATTCAGGGCTCAGTCAGCTAATGAGTTTGCAGAGAGCTTAGTTATCTAAATCAATGGACCCAGGAGAACAGGCAACATGTTAATCTGCCTGGCAAACAAGGAGGGGAAACTTCCTTTCAAATCTAAAGCGCATCCACTGTTGACTTAACAAGGAAATTGGCAATAAAGGATGCTGTTAGGATGGCAATCAGCAAAGAGTTTTTTAAATACATGTTTAAAGAGTCACTTAAATACATGTGAGCCAATTATTGCCAAGTCATTTGTTTATCCTAAATATTGATATTACATAATATTATTTCTTTTTGCATAGTTATCAAGTGTATTATTATTTGATTGCTTACCACAGAGATATATGTAGCATCAGGGAAAAATAGGCAAAAATGGTCAGAATCATTTGAAAATATTGACTGGAATAAATATCACAGTAATGAAAAGGGAGTAAAAAACGGTTACAGGCTCCAGTGAACGCTGTTTGACCTCAGCACTCGGTATCACATAGGCTCGGGCAGAGACAATTTCACAGCTATCTCAAAGGCCCCGGATCTTTGAAATCAATCCATCCTACCTCCGGAGGGGGATTTCTTGTTCTCCCTTTTTTCCTCTGTTCCCCTCTTTTTTTTGCGCATGAAAACAAATTTGCTTATATGGGTCTAGAGTCATGCCGGCTGAAATTCCTCATAGTCGGAGGAAGCCATTCACTTGTCATGTTGAACACGCCTCTGCTATGCTCTCCACACCGGGATACACATGTTGTTGTGAAGCCAACGCAATATCTCACACACACACACACACACACGCACACACCACACACACACACACACACACACACACACACACACACACACACACACACACACACACACACACACACACACACACACACACACACACATTCTCTCTCTCCAGGTCTCTGCAGGTCTAATAAAACTGTGACACATTGCATGCACAAACTAGAGCACTCCAGTCTCGCATACCACACATGACCAGTGTCTTCAGGTAACAGTAAAGAACATCAAAAAGGGATGGCAGACAAAATAATAATAATAATAATAATAATAATAATAATAATAATAAAAACAATGCACATAGTATGCGTGCCCACACTATTACTGCACCAATTATTTCCCAGGTAGCGGCTGCATCTGTCCCAGATCTGGTTCGGATCTGGCCTGGTTCTGGCACTGATTTGGTTGTGATCCGGTACAGGTCTGGCCCAGAGTCAGTAGCTCTCTGGGCTATATTGGATTCACAGTCAGCCAAGTCTCAAACCATGCTTCCAACATGACACGACGGATAAGGCCAGTATTATTCTAATGAAAGGACCAATAGTTGAGGTGTTGCTTTTGTTTAAAAAAAAAACAAAAAAACAATATGCAATTCTCTTCATAATGTAACATAAAATTTGGGGTTTCACAATTGGGATGATAACTGTTAAAAGAATGAGCTCTATTGTTTTTGTCAGCCATACACCAAGTATTGCCCTTTCATTGTCTCACCAGAACTGCACAAACCTGCAGCGGATTGTGAACTAGAACTTAGCAACCAGTCTGCTGTGGTAAGCATAGTGATGTTATCTCCTACGGGGGGAACAAAGAAACAGAATGGCATAGGACACATGACAATCCACACCACTAGGGAACTCAATGCTGTTTCACCAGAGAATAAAAAAGGGAAAAGAAAAAGATGGAATCGCACCACAATCAAGATTACACAGTCTTGAGCACACACTTTCGAAAAGATCTAAACAAGCGATGTAAGGTGGGGGTTGTAGGGGTGAGAGCAATATCACTGCAAGCCCTGGGAGAGATATAGCTCTCATATTGCAGATAGCTTTCTGCCTGGGTAGTAACTAGGGTAATAACTAACACTGTGGCCGGTAGCCCGCAGACAACAACGCAATCTACTTTACATTACGGGGGTCCCACTGCAATTACTTCACAGCTCTGAATTCAGATTACCATCATTACAAATAGAGTCTCCACTGACGACAATGAGTGAGTCTCAATGCTATAACCTCATATTGGGGAAACAAGGGTCTTTAATATAAATAATAATTTAACAGTACCCACTTGTGTGAGCTGATTAATTTATCATTTATTAGCGAATTAAATCTACTGTTTACACTAAACATGGGAAAAAGACTAAATAAAACTGGTCGCTTTGTTCTTAATGGTGCACTGGTTACATATGTTTTACTGTGATTTAGAGATCTCACAAGTTAACAGACATATAAACACTACACAGAAGATGCCGCACTGTTACAAAGCGTTTCCACTCTACAGTTAGGTCCCTTTCTACTTTAGGTGGAGAGAAATAGCACCCACCAGGACACATACACTACAAGTAACAGAGACAGAAAAAGGAAACACAGAGAGAGAGAGAGAGAGAACAGACAGAGGGAGAGCAGTCTCAAAAAGAGGGAGTGAGTCAGTAAATGAGCATCTCGTGCCCACATACCTTCAGTGCCATTTGGTGGCATGGAATTGTTATTGATATGTGAGTTGTCGAGATTAGGACCATTGGGGGATTCACTGCTTCCACTTACTCGGCTGTGCGGACTGGCTAGATCCTGCATTTCCATAGACCTGGCAGGGAGACACCGACACACACACACAGGTCCACACGACAGGTCAGAAAGCAGTCATTTCTATAAAAGTGAAACATACACACAGGCACAGCCACACACACTAAAGAGGAGGAAAACAAACAAGTAGATTGTTTTATCATTTTTCCACATGTTGATTTATTGATGATATTTTTTTTTTTCTTCTATTTTTTAGACAAATGGCTGGATGGTATTAGGGATGCAAAGGGGTTCCAAAGTAAATTTTTATCTGCCAAAACTCACTAAGTGTATAAAAATTTAAGCAAATTTACTAGTAAAACCATTTTATGATACATGTACAGATTCCTTTATAAATCATTTGAAAAAGTGAGCTGTAGCAAAATATCAGCGCAAACTAAGTCACTCCAATTATGCTAGTATCCTTTAAATAAACAAGTAAATTAAATACATAACTTTTAATTTCCATTACTCCCTTTCAGAGACAAAAAAGATACATTTCCGGGCGAATACACAGAACATCACACATACTTCAATAACCATCTCAGTGACTTGACAACAGAAAGAGTATGTGGTTAAAAAAAAAGAAGAGAGAACAGTTCTTCAAGAGTATTCCTGAGAGTCCACGGCCCACTAGCCGGCAATGGGGAGTTGACGAGGCGTTTGTTTGCGCTGGCAGGCAGCTTAATTGTTTCTCTGTTTATTCGGAGGACCCCGCCACTCAAAACATTATTCTATCTCCTCATTTAGGCGCTCCGAGGAGTTTATCATGAGTGGCAAATGGACGGGTGTGCAGGCCAATGTGCGCAGAGAGGAATGGGCACAAATTCAAACACACATTAGTCTTTGTTACTGGTCTCCAAACATTATTGCGCGTGATTAAATTAAGGCACAGCTCTCTGTGCATTATGTTAGCATCCTCAATTAGATTTGGGAGCTGGAAATGTCTTTGTTATCCATAATATACGTATGTCTTTGTAATGGATCAGAGATAATAAGTTATTGAGTGTGTATGAACAAAACAAATGGTTGACAACACATTTCTAAATTGTTTACAGCAACAAAGTAAAAATAATTTTCAGGCCGTTTAAATTTCAGGCAAACTTTAAAAGTAAAAAAATGACACCTGTCTTAAATCAGACATGGCAGTTCATATATGCTTTACACTTAATTAGCCTACTATTTTGTGGTGATAAAATAAACACAACATATAGTAAACTATGACTTTTAGTTTTAAGGATAACCAAGTTTAAGTCTAACTAAAAGTTATTTCACAACTTCCTTTTACAATGACTTTTAATTCTGAATAATTGTAAAGCAAACAAACACAGGCACAACTGGCATTCATATTCAATGAAATCTACACAACAGAGGAAACTTGTGCACAAAGTTTACACTTAACACCAGGAAAACACCAGTCCCTCCCTTACCTCTACACTTCTTCAACAACTCCCTCAGTCATTTTCTCTCTCTCTCTCTCTCTTTATCTATCCTCATCCCTCTCTTCTCTCTTTTTCTCTTTTAGCAGCAAAATCAAACCGAGACACCCCCCCCCCCTCCTGAGTGTCCTGAGCACTCTACTAACTGCAGTTGATAAGTCTTCAAAAAACCACAGCACTTGGCTAAACGGCTCCTAGTTCTCAATGATGCTCCTGGCATCTCCCCAACTCTGCTCTTACCTGGAGCCCGATGCATGTGAATCATCTGAGTCAGATTGCAGCGTTTTTTTTTTTTTTCTCCACCTGCCGGGGCCCAGAAACAATGTCACTCCTTGTTATTTTAGCTCCGTGTCGCTGTCCACATCCAGCCGTGGCACAATAGACGTTGTCTGAGAAAACATTATTGTTTTTCTCCTTCGCTCGGGCAGAATGGGAAGAGAGAGGAGGACCAGGGAACAGAGGGACACATTGTCTGTGCTGGGTTCAGCCCCTCTACTGTTGTTTCCTCCTCCAGGTCTTCCCTCCTCCCCGAGCCAGGGGAGAGCAGCCAAATGACGGAAAGGTGATTCATCATTGGTCTACGACAGCTGCAAACTGGATTAGCCCTCCCCCAATCAACATGCAAAGCGTCTTAGCCAAGGTAAGCAGGAAGGGGTGGGGTGGGGGGGTAAAGGTGGAGTGTGTGTGTGTATTGTTGGGGGGGGGTCTGAGGGTGTGTGTGTTTGGAGGGCGTGGGGGTGGTTTAGGTGATAGGGGTGGTGTTTTTTGGGACTAAGGCTGCCCCTCTGTTTTTGGGTAGCCCATGGAAGATGGGCCTTGTTGAACAGAAGCAAGTTGAGTGTGACACCCGTAGCATCTTCAGCGGATCTTTCATCTGCAATTGACACTATCTGAGAGTTATCTCCACTCCCCTCTCCCCACACACTGACAGGTCATAATGATCGGGAGAGGTGCTTCCCACAACCCCCCCTCACAGAGCCTGAGGCAATCTGTGTGTGTATGTGTGTGTGCGTTTGGGGGGGGGGGGGGGGGGGGTACTTTTGGGGACCAGGGCGGTGCAGAGGCAGAGAGCAACCTTTCTCTATTTCTTCTTTCTTTGAAAAAAAGAAGCACTTTAGAGCCCCTGTAGCGGTGGTGAATCTCTCACAATAAGGATGACTGGAAACAAGAACACGGATACCATATGGAGGCACATATGTTTCTTATGACGCTACAAATGGCGCTATTACTCTTCCCGCCTTGACAGTTACAATTCACTGTCCACCTCTACGCCAGCCATTTCTTTTTTACGCACTCAGGCAAAAAATCGTATACCTGTAGGGCCATAATACTATATCAGGGGGCCAGGATATAGCCCACCGTCTAAACCAGGGTGAGGAAAGAGGTCATGGGTGCCGTGTCGTCCCAAACGCCCAAAAATGCAAAAAGTCTGAAAAATGCCTACATGAATTTTTAATGGCTGCCTGTTTACATGAGCCGGGAGTAACCTGAGATGCGTGGTCTTAGTGCCTTTTTTTTCTAAAGCTCTTTCTCTTTGCACCAAGCAAGAGCCTCCATGAATAGTGGTCAAGCCACAGAGTTCAGCCATTCTCTCTCTCTCTTTCTCTCTCTCTCTCTCTTTCTCTGTCTGTTTCTCTCTCTCTCGCTCTTTCCTTTTCTTTTGACATACCATTTATCCATTATCTCTGAAAAACAATTACTTTACGGTATACATCCAACAGAAATATCAAAGTTTTTTAAAGTAGTAAACCAACTCTAGCAGGGGGTGGAAATAGCAGAAGTCAGGGGAGGAAGCAAAGAGAAGGAGTGAAAAAGAGAGAGAAACATATTTGGTCCATAAAATAAAACAGGCACACAGAAAGAGAAAAGAAGGGGAGAGAGAGAGAGAGAGAGAGAGAGACAGACTTGGTGAAGCTGTGTAATTCGCTATGTTCAGCATTTGAGGGCTCGTAACCATGCTGGTCTTTCCCAGCTACCAGCAGGTGATACCAGCCAGGTGAGGGGGAGGGGAGGGGGATAGGGGAGACAGGCTGCCGGGTCAGAAGCAAAAACAAGCCCGTCTCTTGCGTCGCTAAATATTTATTGTTTTAAAAAAAAAAAAGACTAGGTTCAGCATCTTTGATGTCCCTCCTCGTTCAACCTGAACGGGATGTCCTTTGATGCTCACAGAACAAAGCCACGCTGGAGCATCAGGGGTGTCATCAAAAAAAAAGAAAGAGAAAAAAAAAGGAAAAGGGGAAAAAAAAAGACGAAACACGCTTCACTCATGAACGTTAGCGCCGTTTTTTTTTTGTTTCGCTTTACTTATTCTCAGAGCAGCGTTACCGCAGGCAAACACGGCTGGGCTTTTAACACTGATCATCACTAGTCCATGCAGGCAGGGGAAGCAGCACAGGAGCCTCTCAATGTGGCTATTGTGAGTAACAAGAGGGAAGACAAATACACTGAGCATACTTTGTCTCAATACGTCCTTATCTATTTCCCAAACAGTGTAAATACATTATGCATGCAGACATATTCTTTCGCTCGACGTGAGAATTTTACGTGAAAAATAAATCAGACCAAGATATGTGCATGGTGAGAAACTCAAGAAGCATCCGAAATCCGAAATTTCTAAAATCCTTTTGCAAAAAAGCTTGCCGCACATCCCTACCCTCCACCCCTCCCTACTGCTCACTATTTACAAGATTTTAATTTTACAGGGCATAGAGACTATATTCCTTTGAATTTTATAGATTTAGATTATGCAAACCATGTGTTGTGAGTTACCAATTTTTTTTTTTTTTAAAGCAACGCTTTAATCAAAATAACTCTAAAACAACTAATCCCCACTTAAGCTGGTCAGCTGAATCCACATGGTGGCCCAGGAAAAATAAATCCACTCGCAAAGAATGTAGATGCAGACAACAATTGGAGACAGATGTGACTGGAATTAGACACAGTTTAGAGAAGGCTACACTTCACTTGTCTCGCTTGTGCGTGGACGAAGAAATGAGCACCACCGACAAACGCCATGCTGATTACGACCATCCTTTTTCTTTTTTCTGCCCTCCTTTCTTCTTTTAACTAAATGGGCTCCTGAGAATATAGAGGCTATGCTGTTACTTTTAGGCATCAGAATGAGAAAAAAAACATTACTACAGGGTTTGTAAAGGTACATATTTGATAATTCCCACACAAAAACAACAAAAAAAGTGTGGCACTATTTACAAAATAAAGTCACTGGAACGTCATTCTAATTCTTAATGACCACCAATAAAACCTAATTCTCAAATTAAATGTTTTGTTTTTCAGTCAAGTTCAGAATGAAGAAAAAGAAGAACTAGACTGACATAATGGCATATTGTGATTTTGTAATAGATCAGAAAAAAAATATTAAGGCTAGACACACTAAAGCATGCGGGTGTTTAGTCCTTCAAATTCATTAATCCACAGAAGCTAAGCAGAGGAGAAATTTCACTTATCTCTAATTAAAAGTCTAATTCTTAACAGATGTGTGGTTTGTTGATGTGCAATTTGTCTCTCCCATTTTGTTAAATCTGACATGGTGCTCCAGCAATTCACTGAATAGTTACATTAAATCTGTTAATACTGTGCTCTTCAACCCTCCAAATTATTTCCAGAAGGCCAGTTCACTTTGAGGGCCCATCAAACGAGATTTAAGGTATAGAATTTTATCACTCCTTGCCTACCGCACTGCTCACAACGACATGGGAAAACAAAAACAAAACAAATTCTGCATTAGAAATACGCTGTCATTACACTCTAATGTGAGTGTCATGATACTCTGAGGGGTTAAATTAAATAACATGCTCCTAAACACAAATTGCATGTTGCCTCATTTGCTGTCAGATTCATTTTGAGATTAAAAAGTGAGTTTTCTGTCAGTCAGCGCAAAAACAGTATTTTGCCTACAATTTTGTCCACATATTAGTGAATAATCTCATGGGAATCTAACATGAAAGTAATACGTATCTGATCTTATTACAACTTTGCATACTTGATATTAAAGTGGAAATATATTATTATAACAATGTAAATAAATTTAAATAATTACATTTTAGGAAAATACTGAAACCTGTCTGCTGTGTGCCAGTGTGCCACGTAGCCTTCATTCAGATCTATCTACAACTTCCTTTACTAGCCTGTTTATGCAAACAAGTGACTGATTACTTATAAACAGACACCAGAACACTGCTGATAGAAAGGGGAACAGAAATCAATTGCGACGTTCAGCCCTCATTTCCTCCACTTTTGGCTACATTTGTCAAAGACGATCGGGCCGGCGCGTTAGCAAAATAACACTCTCCCGTATTTAGTAAACAGCTCAGCTCGCTAATCGCTCCGAACGGCCTTCCAGGCTTCCCATTTCCTCTTTCTTTTCTCCCGTCTCATAAACAGCTGTAGCCGAGCCGCATCAATTAGCCAGCGCCGTCTTTCACCGCACCCTATTTGCAGCTCTGAAAGGAGCCTGGGCCCGCACACATACGGAACGCATTGGGCCTTCTGCAAACAACGGCCGGAGAGCACCAACTGCGGCGGCAGCAGCAGCAGCACAGACAGGCAAAGGGCAGAGCGGAAGAGCTGCTCGCATGGCAGCTCGATCATGAAGGACTTAATTCACCCGGAGGAGCACATTATTAAAACAAATAAAGTGAGTAAACAAGCCCAAATCAGCCACAGCATTATCAGTTAATTAGATAAACATGCTTCATTGTGCAGAACAAGAATAGGGCCAGCTGATTGCAGGCATTGCTGTGTTTGTGTACACAGCCAGAGCTGGTAAGCAAACACTACGCATGTGGTAGTGGCCTGCGCATTGCTTATTGTTTTCAGAGCTGTCCAAGCATATGTATCTGTACATTTATAATAGACTTATCTTGGACAAATGAACTAAGAAATTATTTTTAAAAACATAATTATCACTCCACAGCTGAAAGTAAATACAATTTACTGACTTAGTTACACAACAAAGGTAGCTACTCTACACTGACATAAACAATGTTTAATTGTGTGTGCTGTGTAAGTCTCCTGTGTAAAATAAAACCTAGACATTTACACCTCTTTCTTTCCCCTCCGAGTTGCCATACACCGTGTCTTACAAGTCGAGTGAGCTGCTTTTTGCGTCTCCACTCGGCCTTCTTGGCTGCACCAGATGTCATTGGATGTCAACTGTTTTAACTGAGTTGGTTTTGTTTGTTCTGCCAGCCAAAAAGAGTCTCCCGTGGAGACCTTCTCTGCTTTGCCTGTCTGAACGGAAAATGCAAACTTCTTCAGGCATAAGGATATCCTACACTAGAAAATGTTTGGTGATTTATAATTGTATCTCTTATTTCAGCAGCTTCTACACCTGTTTTTATGTATCAGAAAAGAGGCTTGCCATCCATCACAGGAAAGAAGACTGAAAAAAAAAGTATTTTGCAAAGGGGTAAAGGTGGCGACCAGGTGTTTGAGTTTCAAGGGAAAACGCAACTGTTTGGGTTCTATGTTTTTACCATAAACATAGGCTGGAAAATAAATACATAAGCTAAGTAAAAAAGCATAACTCAGAATTTGCTGAGCTACAGTATATGAAAAGACTGCTCTTCTCTATATGTGCATAATCTATATACATGGTAAGTATTTCATTTATATCTTAATAACATCACTGCATCATAGGTTTAGCCAAGGTTTGCTGGCAACAACTTTATTTTACTTTGTGGCATGCTATTGCTGTCACATATTTATATCCCTATTAAATTGCCATCAAAATGACAATTATTATCGTCAATGTCCGTATTGTAGAGTCCACAATAAAATGGATACACAAGGCCTCTGCTGCAACTGCACCTAAAAATCATACAACTAATTTTCTGTAATTTAATCAGTGCCAACTACTGAAGTAGTTTTTCGCTTCAAAAACAACAGAACATGTTTAATGTGATAATAGGCTATTTTGCCGCACACGTTGAATATGCCTGTGTTCTGTCAATTCTAACGGATGCCGCTGGTGATGGGCTGAGAGAATATTAGCGTCCCTCACGTCCAACAAATGGAGAGAGGGCGAGTCATGTTTGTAATAAAATACTAACACACTCCTCCAGTGTCTGAATTCATTCATTTCCATGAATAACACACGTACACAAGCTCATCTAGATCTGCACTGAAGCCAGAAGTTTCAAAGAAAACAGAGAGAGAGAAAGAAAACGTCCAGCCAGAACAGCGGCACCAGGAAGTTTTCGGAAATGTAAAGGAGTGACATGCAGGCTGGCACTGAAATAAAATAAAACTGTACTCACTACAATTAAGATGAATCCTTGGGCTTTCTTTTATCCACTCTTTTCTTGCTATCTTCTCTGCAAAAAGTGTCTCTCCAGTTCAAAGTGGCAAAAAGAGTTCTCAAAAGCCAAAAAAAAAAGTCTCAGTTTTTTGTCGGCATCAACTCGCAAATTACAAATACTAAACAACTTTTTTTCTTTTTCATGGTAAGTGTGAAAACCCGTGGAGCCCTGCGCGGTATCTCAGGAGACTGCCTCCAAGAGCGAGAACGAGAGTTGTCCGATTACTGCTGCAGGCAGTGACTAGAGAGTGTCTGAGGAAGAAGGAAAAAAAACTCAAGAGAGAGAGAGAGAGAGAGAGCAAGAGAGCGAGAGAGGGAGGGAGGGAGAGTATGGGAGGGAGGGAGAGAGGGAAGGAGGGAGGGAGGGAGCGAGCAAGAGGCAGGCTGCTATTTGAAAAAGCTGAAAGTTGCTCTGTGCACTCGCTCAGGAAGGCTTTGGTGCGGAGGAGGTCCAGAGGAGTTTTCTTAGCACCAGCCCTCCATATGTCACTCACTCAGCCTGGGCTCCAAGCAGCAGAGCCTTCTCCAGATTGTGATCAGTGATCTTAAGACAATGAAAAGGCCGATCCCTCAAACCATCCCCGCATGTCGGCTGGATCTCGCAGCTCTACTCACACACCCTGAGGGCAAAGGTTTTTTTTTTTTTTAAGTCTTTCTTTCTTTCTCTCTTTCCTCTCTTCTAGCTTCCCAAGTTTTTTGTTTTCTGTTCTTTTTTTTCTGTGTCACAAAACACAGTTTTCTCCCTTTTCCATGAGACATATAGCTTGCCATATGGCGCAAGGTCTCGAAAAAGTGATTTTTTTTTAACCATAACTAAATTGATAATGTGCATGTTGAGGTCTCCTCTGTTGCCGCTGTAGCTCGGCTGTAGGGACTTGTGCAGCAGACTGGGTGTCCATTATCAACATGTAATCCTAATGCCCGTTTGCAAAGAAATTACTATGCTGTCTTCTCTAGGTTATAATACACATTTTGCTTATGCTTGGTGTTTATTTCTACAGTAAACAAAAAACATAGCTTGATTTAATTTTTGGTTGTTACAAATTTGGTTGTATTTGTAACGCTTTTATTGATAATCATAAAAGCTTTGTGGCGCCATTGTTTTTGTAGTCATTATTAATATACAATTCCTATATATTACAATACTTCATACTATATGGTTATGCAATATTTTACTATTAGTACTATTCATACCAATAGGAATATTAAAATATTGGCAATTAATATACATATATCTGACGATGACATTGTACACAATGACAGAAATCCAAAAATAAATTTATAGAAAATTAACAAAAAACCTTTGAAAATTATTATGATGTTTGCCTTAAAATGACAGTTAGTATAATACATTTTCCTGTGCTTTATGATGTTAGCCTTCCTTAGCATCCTTACCTTTCACACAGTGCAAGGTTCTGTTTTGCAGAAAGTCAACTGGCCACATACTAATTTCACGAGTAGATATTTCTCTCTCTATCTGGTTCTGGGATTGTTCGGGACTTGCTGCAGTACTGTAGGTAACTCCAAAAGGAACGCTTTATCGAACGAAGTTAGCGAAGCGCACAGCGCTTAATCTTACACCTTGTAGTGTTGGCAGGACTTCCGGGCAGGCAATGGCAGCGTATTGAGCAGCCATATAAGGGAGACCCAGGTCGTCGTGAGTGTGCCTGTTGTGTGGGGCTTGAGGGACTGGTATAAATAGAACCAAAGCTGCAACTTTTCCTAATCTACATGGGCCATGCTGTTGATGTAGTGGTGATGCAAACGAGACCACCCGCCCCTGCAGACCCTTTCCCGAGCACCCCATCCCCCCCCCACCCACCCCCTCCCCCTTTCTTTCAGTCTTTGTGCCTACAGGTAAACCAGCAGTTTCACATTTCAGCTTGAGAAAATTAAATATATTGCATTTTGAAGAGGTCTTTGATAACTCAATGGGCTAATAAATGCGAAGGGACTCTCAAGTAACTATTATGCCATCACTGAGGGGTGTACATGGCAATTGAGTTATTCTGTTCACGTGGCAGCTGTATGAAATTAGCTTTCAATGTAATTTTGCAAGTGAGTTATTTTCCAATTGTACTGTGTAATTACCCAGAGTTGTTTACGTCTTCAAAGCTAAACGAACTCATTTTTTTGCATACCCGTGAATCTGCAGTTGCATGTTTTGGAATGTTTTGAATCACAATTTGAATGTTGACATGTGTCACTACTTCCAAACAAAGTTTTGAGAAAGTGGCTTTTTTTAGACTGTATGAATTTAAAATGAGATTTACATTAAGATGTACAACATAAGCAAGATGGCAGTAAACCAGATGAATTGGGAAAATAGAAAATAGTGATACTCATGCAACACCACAAAAACACTTACTTGAGTAAATTTAAATTGTGAAATGATTAAGATATTATCTATTTCGGAAATACTCAATGCGTGAATACTTTGGGTTATGTTTTGATCCATTAATGAATTAACTAAAACCAACATACACACTGTATCAAAACCCAGTACAACAGACTGAATTTTTTGTTCAATGTAACTCTCTATCATTCAAAAAATTGCCCCTGCCATGTAGTCATTATCTTCCCAAGCTGGGCTTAACAAAGATGCATTGACAGTGATGGGACTGACATCAGTGCTAAAACATTACTTGCCAAAAACTATATCAAGCAAGACATTTGAGAGCTGGGCCAAGATTAAAAGTGAAGCCTTTCTTTATTGAGGATTATCTTGATGGGACCCTGCGGTCTTACTCCGGGACAGTGTAGATGCCTGCATGCAATTAAGACACTGAGAGGGATCTACGGTGTCCTTCGCTGTGTAGGTTATCTAGGAAATGTGTCACAGACACATAATAACACTATGAATCATTCCACGCTCAAAGTTGAGCTACTATTTCCCATATTCTCAATTGAATCTCAACACATTCAATTATGTGTGATACTACCGGGTGGCTAACTGTTAGTATCTATGGCATTATCATAGAGAAGGCTGCCATGATCCCAGGATATTTTATGTGGACTTTATGTAAACATGTATTGGATGTCTTTTTATTAGCATCAGTTCACACATTCACAAATCAAGGGAAAGCACATGCTCTATGTGACTTGGGACCACCACATGCAAATGAAACATGCTAACACTTTTTTTCCCCTCCTGCAAAACACTTGTGATATTTTCAAATGCATACGCTGCAAGTTTGTTTGGGTAAACCCACGACAGTGTTTACACAATGTCACACTTTGGGGATGAGGAGAGTTGGGGTGTGTGTGTGTGTGTGTGTGTGTGTGGGGGGGGGGGGGGTTAGATCGAGTTCCTTTTCGGCCACAAGTCTCAGAACGCTGAACCCTCCCCAAAAAGCCAACCCCCGAGATGTGAAATTTGAACTGGCTTCTCGGGCCTAATGAAAACAACAACTTTCATATATTTATCTAAGCATTACCAGGTGAAGTGTTTTCCTATTGACAGCGCGGAAAAGAGCACTGCGTCCCTGCGCAGTGCTCAACTTTGCCCCTGGTCCCCTGACACGCGCGGGTCCTGAAGGCTGCCGAATGGTAATTTGTCAAGAGGCCGAACAACTGGTATTGGATATTCTCTGCTCCCTTCCCTTCTGCCCACAGCCACTCACTTAAACCACCACCACCAACACCCCACCTCTTCTCTATTCACTCTGAATGCATGCGGCGTCCTTCACCAAACAACAGTGTTGCAGAGAGAGCCCCCTTTGAGAAGCAGACTTTCATTTTGAGGGCAATCGAGTGAGGTGCTGGCAATCCCGAGCAAACTTGAGCTCGACTTCTTGTGCCTGCAACAGAGGCCTGAGCGAGGGGTATTTCCATGGAAGCGGACGCTCACAAATGGCCGTCTATCCTGGTGCGCACCGAAATGATATGCGACTACACAGGGACTTGCTTTTCCTGGCTGCCTCCGGTATCAAAACATGCAATTTCATTTTCATGGTTACCTGCTCTACACAGCATTTTAAATCCCCATTGGAATTGGTTTGCCGCACGTCTAGACTCTCTTATAAACAACCAGCGTTATATAATAAAAATTGCACAAAATTGGATGCCATGTCCTTTTAACTGATGTGCATTCAAATAAAACATTATAGGTACAAGCACACCTCAATTACACAGTGAAAACCCACCTATTTGATGATTGAGAATATAGTGCTTTCTTTCAATTGGAGACAGAAGTACCAATCTACTGCCATAACCACAACAGATCTCAAAGCCATCCGTCCAAATACTGCTTTCATTTCAGCACAGAGGGCAGACCTTTGATGATGACAAGTCGTCGCCACAATAAAGATTTTTGACAGCACAGACAGATACTTCTGAAGCCCCCCCCCATCCCCCTCCTTTCCCTGAGGTAAATTAGTAGCAAGTGAAGTGCTTTCAAGTGGCGAATGAAAGTTAAAGGGAAGGCCAATTTCTCTATAAACAAACAGCAGGTTCGTCTGCACAGCGGAGGATGGGCGACTGCGGATGAACCTCTCTCCCTATAAATACATTCTGCCATTCTCATCAGCACTCACGGAACAATGCCGCCGGTTATAACCTCAGCAGACAAAACAAGACAACACACAACTAAATTTCCAATTGCCGCATGATGATAGCCATCATGTTAGCAGGACATCCCGTGTGCTCCAAGCAATGTTTATTCCATTTATGTACACAGTATTATATAATTTCTCAATAGTTTCTCAAGGCACAAAGCGAAAAATAGTTCTTAAATAGTGACAGTGGTGCCTGCCATTTCTGTTGTCGTTGGAGAATCACTCCAACTGTGGTCAGGTCATGGTACTAATATTCAAATGCTTTGCCACAGGGAACACCATGCTGGTATGTCTACAGTACGTGCCAGTCCAGGGACTGAAAAAAAAGAGCCTCGACTTTATGAGGGGTTTGGAGCACCTGGGGAAGGGCCTATGAGGGGCTGAAAATCCTCCGGCAGACACTTTACTACTCCCCAGGGCTCTGAAAAAGAAAAACAAGCATGCTTTGGAGGCCTATTACTCAGAATGAGACATCATGGAGGCACAGAGACGTACACACAGAAAATTAAACATAGATAAATGTTTAGTCAGCAGTGTGTCCAGGGACAGAAATCAAAATGACACAACTGTACAGTATATCCTGGTCCATATTTTACTATGCAGCATGCTTTTACTGAGCCATTTATTTATCGCTATTGTTTTTTGGGGTACATATTTTTAAAGACTATTCAAATAGCTGGATTTCAACCGTTAAGTGAAAACTGGATTAATCATTTAACCTGGAAACACTTGATTACAGTAAGAATAGTACTGAATTAAACAATTAAGTACTCTTGCCAAGAATACTATTCATGGGAATTACTATGCTTTCAGCTAACCAGTTTTCAGTGAGATATTTGTCCCCATCTTTTATATCACTGGTTATGTTGGCTGCAGAGTAGGAACACCCCAGCAGGGCCTCAGTGCAGTTGAATGTATGGGCTGCCAAGATAGTAGCAAGCTCCTCGCTGTCCTTGTTTCTCTTCAATTTCAAAACGACATGCTCAACTATCAGCTTGCAACCCCCTTATCTCTGCAAGTATAGTTTTCGAGCAAACGTGAATTATCGGCACTCCGATTCTACACATGACAGGACTGTGGGATATGGCTATCAATGCATGTGCATAATTCTAACTCCAAATGACTTACAGCAGCTCCCACAGCAACAAAGCTGGCAGGCTCACAGCTCTCCCTGTGTCATCACTGTAGTATTCACACATGCAGCACACAGTCATTTTAGAGGGTGATTATAAAACTGTTCTAATGCACTTCTGCCTGACTTTAAAAAATCCTTCGGTACAAAATATATCCTGAAATATATATTGGGCATGGAGTCGACATGTCACAGTCAATAATTTTTGTTAATTCTTTCCCTCCACAGCAGCCTTTAAACTCCTCGGACCAAAATAAGGCACCCCTGGAATCTGGAATTCCTGAATAAGAAAGAGTGGCCCCTCCACTAAATATAAATCAGCTGCACCCTAAAATACCAATATGTTTGGTAATAAATTTTCAAGCCCCATCTAATGACTCCCTCTCTCTCTCACTCTCTCTCTCTTTATGTGTCTATGGAGTATGTAGAACGCCTCTTAAGAACATTTGTCAGAGCAAGGCCCAACTGTCTCGGGCTCCTTGCACAGGCGGACGAGGCATCCAGAAATGTGCCAGTCCCTCCAACCCCCAACCCACCCCAGCACCCCACCACAGCTGCCTCCCCCAGTTGGGTCCAGGTCAGCAGAGAGTCTGTGGTCAGACTACTGAGGGTCCGGGCCCAGCAGGAGCACTCCCCTGTAGGGTGGAACGACCCGCACTCTGAACGTTTTTTACCGCAGTGCAACGTCCCAGTTTGGAGGGGGGAGACGGGGGGGGCAGCACAAACTACAGAGGCCACTAAGGAACCCCTGCCGCCCCCCGCCCCTTCACATTTGTGAGGGCCAGGAGCCCACATAACAAAAACACATTAGGCAAATGTCTGGTCGCTTGTCTGTTTAAATTGGCCAGATGAAAGCCACTTTAAAACATGGAGCGGGGGAGTTGGGTTAACCAGGGGGGTGGGAGTGTACTGGCCTTCTACACAGTGACAGCAAAGTGTTGTGATCGAAAGAAAGATGGCACCATCAAGTCGGCGTCATGCCGTGTTTTGTGTAGTGTCTTGCTTGCAGTCCACAGGGAAATTGTGCAAGGGTGTGCTCTACCCAGCAAACAAGCTAGTTTACAGGACTCAAGTGGAGTTGGACGTTTAGACACGGACAACACAACTTGCAACCAAAACTAGGACTAGACAAAAACAACACAGTAAATCTTGACCTCTATGTCCAAGACAATGATGGCTTTCAATCAAATGTTCAGACTAATAACACAGACAAGCTTGCATTAAGAAAGAAATGACTAGCTAATTACCAAGGCAAAAAATACCAGTGGACACTGATGTGGCCAAAGCTATAAATATCTTGCTTAATGTTACAAGCAGTGCCCAAGCAGCACAGAGGAGCTTTTCACCATAGCTTTCTAATTCAACTAAACTGCAATGGTTCACTGGCACAGA
Source organism: Alosa pseudoharengus (assembly GCF_046254945.1). Classification (NCBI taxonomy): domain Eukaryota; kingdom Metazoa; phylum Chordata; class Actinopteri; order Clupeiformes; family Clupeidae; genus Alosa; species Alosa pseudoharengus. Next base: position 24,034,003 of record NW_027468650.1, on the reverse strand, counting down.
AATGAGCGAGAAAAAAAATGCCTTGCATATCCAAACATTTACAGCAGGGAGCAAAAAATCTTTAACCCAGTCACCAAGGGCACTTTCCCATACATGCATGAGCGGGGTGTGTTGCTAATCGACGACCAAAAAAATGTTGGGGTCATTTTTATCTTGGTAGATTGGACACTTAACAGCTGGGGTTGCTTGCCTGTCCCGTCGATCCTCAAGCTCCTTGTGTACTGTACGCACATTTAAAAAGAGACACTTGGATTATCTTGGCCAGGGAATGCCATTCATTTTATAGGACAGGGGTGGAGGCAGGATGCTGAGGTGGGCAATTTTTCAGCGCCTGGGAGAGAGTGTGAACTATTAGCGTCCTGCCGGGCCAGAAGGTGCCCCCCATCACACTGGCGTCACATAAAGTGACTCGAGGCATGACAAGAAGTTCAAAAATAACCAAAGGTTAATAACCGTTTAAGACTATGCATGAGAGTGCTGAAGTGTGTGTACCCCCCCCCACCCCACACACACACACACACACACATGTACACACATACACATACACTTACACTGTGCCCCCCTCCCTAAAACGCCCCTCTGTGTGACTTCTGTCTTTAGTGCTGGGACTTGTTCAACGTAATTGACATAAGTCAGCCAGGCAGGTTAGACTCCATCCCCACCCCCCTCCATCCCCCCTGCATGTTTGCCCTTTTTTCCAGCACCCAACTTTCACCAGTTGACAGGAACTCGGTGGTGGAATTCAGTTTTGAAAAACACAGCGGCATGTCCTGTGTACGTACTCTCTCAAAACATATTCTTCAAGTAAAAGCATGGAAGCGTACGGCCGATACAACAATAAACTTCATACGCCGAAATATTTCTTTTGAGGGAAAAAGTCACACTTTTTTTTCAACTTGCGCTATGAAGCTAGCACCCGGGTGATGTGCCAAGTTTCCGTGTGCATTTCCCCTTTATGTGTTCAGCATGACTGTGGCCTCTCTCAGAAGGTGATTTCCTCTATGAGGAAATGGAAATTGCATTGTAGGCTCCCAGGCCCCGAGTCCCCCCGTACCCATGAAAATATGCTCTACCACATCATATGTGAGGGGCCTCTGAATGATTGACATTAAAAACGGGAGAGAAAAAAAACAACCCCCCTGTTGTAGAGCAGATTTCCCCTTGAAGCGTGGCGCTGCTGATAAAGTATGCGGTTTACTTAGCGGTCATGCAGGCAAAACTCCTGCAAGGCCTCCACGGGAACTTAAAGAAGTCATTCTTAGGATATTCTTCTGTCACATGCTTTCATTTTAACACTGCAGGTTTTTACGCATGTATTAAAATACAAACTACCAGAACAACTGAAAACTGTTTCAGATTGTGTGCACACAATCACAAATACTTTTGTTCCGTATGGCACATAGATACTATAGATAGTGGAATATTTGTATTTATATATTTAGCATATTTATTGCGTTGGAAAATGGTTACACACCATATAGGCATGCATTTCCACACACCTACAAACACACTGAGCCCTGAAAACACGGGCAGACTTAGTCTGTGTGCGCTCATGAGGAAACGGAGATCGCGGGTTCCTGGACACTGATACTCTATAGAGGAAGAGTGGTATGAAAACAGTATTTGAAGTCCACCTGATGACACAGCTCCGCCAGCATAACCCACTGACCCCGATGCATTGTGCTGCTCTCGCTCAACAACACTTGGGAGCAACAAATGGAAATGTGACATCAGGATGAAGTGAGGATGGTGGTATGCAGAGGCAGGCCAAAGAGGAAGACTTGTGATTTATAGGTTCCGACAACTGAAATACTGACCGGAGTAGCAGAGTAGGGAAGAAAAAATTATGTCTGTTATGGCATATTTTTGCAATAGGTAACACAGGGATAAATGCAGAGACCAAATTTCCCTCACGGGATCAAAAGAATATACTTATACACCAGAAAAATATATTATACTAATAACGATACTTATAATCAAATAATGTTGTTTTTGGTATGGATATTACTGGGCCTAAAGAAACTGTGATGAACATATTGTTCTTAGCATCTATATACACACTACTCAAGAGTTCAAATGAGGTGAATCCAAGAAAAAACAATTATGACAGATCATGCCTTTGTGGATCCGAAAGGCAGACACAAGAGATGTTTATGACAGTGTTCATCCTTTAAATCATATCTAAGTGATCGGATGGACACTCTGACCTTACTCTGACTGACTGGTGCAAATGATGAAGACACACTGTGAGAAAACTGAACCGGCGCTCTGGAAGGGAACCTGAATGACTAACGCATGATTCAACCTTACCGGCAGACGATAACTCCTTGGCCACGCGCAAACAACACCGCTCCACCACAAAGCCATTCCCGGAATACTCCTGTCACACACTTATGTAAACATTAGGCTTTTCAAAAAGATAAACTTAAGCTCTTTATCACAACACCTAATCTAGGGAGGATACATACACACTTTTTAGAACAAATTTAGCATGAAATGTGATGTAAAACATTACATTTTTCGTTGTGCATATTTAGTATAATTTAGTATTTGGTGTTTGAGGATTTCACAATAGTATTAACTAATATTGGGACTCAGTTTTGAGCGGGCCCAGCTTGATGAGCCTATAAATAGTGTTGGTGTGTGCCATGGTTACACTCCCAGCCTAGTGTCAGTTACAGGCCCTGGCGACTTTTTATAGGTCACAAAACTTCCTGTTGCCGTGGATACACCACAGAAGAATAGTCCGGTTTTGGACGTGAAACAGGTAAGACTGGTCAGGGCAATTAGAGGACCCATTTGCTTGAATGAAGGCTATCGGAGGGACAGTCAAGGTAATTGGGGGGTTAGTTCATTCACTATGCTGGAATTGTTCTGCCCCTTGGCTGCACCTGGCCGGGGTTTTGGACAGAACAATGGAAGGACATTTAGGTTTTTCTTTCAGTGGATGAGTATTCTGCTTGGCCTGTCCCTTTTATTTTCCCAGCAGCGGACACCGCTACCCCCACCACCCCCACCACTACTCATAAATAGATAATGCATTTATTGTTTTGTTTTGTTATAATTTCAGTAATGCCTTTCTACTTGAACTTTATTTTTATTATAGCCTATACTACTTATATCAAATGCAGTTTTATTGCGATTATTACAAAATATACAAATAATTAATTATGCCTACAAGTACTCGCCTGGAGATGTCAGAAAATATGCAAATAAATCATCCAACTTAGATCTGAAATCTGAAATGCATGGCTCAGTCGTATCATAACATTCGCTCTGAAGCAATACTGGCCTGACAGTCGATCCTTCAGTGCTTCCTTCCCTCGCCGTGGCGACACAGCTGTGAGAAATGGCCCATCACATGATGACTGTGCAATTTACAAAATTACAAGATGGCTGACATCAGGCCTCCCAGACCCCTCGCTCCCCACCTGAATAATTAATTCCTTATTGATGAGTTCTAATAAAAGAATGAAGCTGGCAGCCTTTCCGATTGGCATTCCTGTCCACCACCCAAGTCACAGCCACAGACACATTTCTTATACATACATTCAATAGCTGATGAGGCACAAGAGAGCAAATGTCTTTTTTTCCTCTTTCTTTTCTCTGTGAATGCAGAATTTGAAATAGGATATTAGATTACCGTAGTGCGATCTGTCATGGCAGGGAGCACCGAGTGCCGAGGTTCCTGTTAGCTAATTACAGTTCCACTCTGTGACAGCTGTCAATGTTACCACCGTTTTTTTTTCTTTATCTCCTGTCACTAAAAAATGTGTCCATTTGCTCTGAACGATTGTAATCTGTTTCTGGGTTAACAGATGTAAAACACTATATAGGAAATATGAGTGATTGACTGCTTACACAATCTTTTTTTTGTTTACAAATTCAGTGATGAGATATCCTAGGATGACTCTTCAATCGAGGTTGAGTTAAGAAAAAAAGCAAAGATACTTTAAGCCACTGCTGAGGAGGAGACATCAACAACTTGGCAACAGCTGTAAATTTATGTAATATGTTTTGGCAGTGTGTTGCCTTGACTTCATAAAAATGAAATTAAAGTGCCACCTGTCCTATTACCAGCAGTGTGTTTGGTATGTCTCTGATCTGATGGTATCTGACGCATCATCATTGTCAGCTGTCATGGACTTAATAAATAGCACCTTTCACAAAAGCAAAGAGGTGATGAATTGAAAAATGTTTAGCCAGTGCATGCATAATTTATACAGGCCTTTGGCAATGACCAGCCCTTATGAATAATTAAAATTAATCTCATTATGGAAGATTTCATTATGGCGATAATTCAATTAAAATGAAAGCTGAAGGACCTTTGAGGTCTGACGAGCACATGGGCTGCTACCTTGGGCTAATGGCATGAGGACAGAGCATCGCAGCGCAGTAATGCACAGAACCCCATATATTATTTAATGGACGCGGCTAAGTACGGGCAGATCAATGCTAACTTGTCATCTCATCAATGTGCTGAAAGCGTACCAGAGAGCCCTCAGCACTCCCTGTGGGTCTGAAAAAGTAATTTAACAAACTAATAATAATACAAGGCAGCAAGCTTGCTGTTTGTTATTTTCAGGATGTTGGATCTGTTTATAATAATTATGCATTGATGTAGGCTACAGGACAAAACAGTATACATTTGAGGACAGACCAAAATGGAAAAGTGTGTCAGTGTCACCAATTCTTTTCTGCAAAGTCAAACACAGCTGCATTACAATTATGCAAGGTAAAATTATGCAAGGTATACAATTAGTATTAGACAGGAAGAAAAATATTATATCACTCTCTGATGGGAGCCATTAGCAAGCATTCTTAGTGTGTGTATGTGTGTGTGTGTGTGTGTGTGTGTGTGTGTGTGTGTGTGTGTGTGTGTGTGTGTGTGTCACCTTTAGGGGCACAAGTAGCCACTATTCTTCAGAGCTTCTGATACAACTCATCTCATACATTTACTGTAAAATTGCAGTATTCTTGAGTGAGGCCATTATGCCATCGAGATGTTCAATGATGTTTAATGTTAACGTTAATCACCGACTTATGTAAATAAAGTAAAACCTGAAAGCTATCATGTTGCAGATAATGGAAACTGTGGCAATCGCTAAAATGTTGGTCTCCAAGTAGGGTTGCAAATATGAGGACAGGAGCCAGCCGAGCAGGTGAGGAGGTGAGGATGTTTGTTTATGGGTATCTACAGAATATCTACTATTTTATTTGTTTATCATTGTTGAATAGTGATATTCTAATTATGTTCTTTGCCCTTTCATCAATGGTGAAATATATTTCCCCATGTAAACTGAAATAAAGGAGCAATTTCTTTTTGGGACTACTTGCCCATAACTGACTTTCGTAATCCTCATTTTTGTTTTCTATTCATGACCAATTTTATTGTGTTTGTAAACATCATTGGCAAGTTTATAACTGTGTTCATAAATCACATATTTACAATAAAAATATTTTCTTCTCCACAATTGTGTGTATCTACTGCATATATGCACACACTTATATATGTATGTGTGTGTTTATGCTTGCAAATAAATACATTCTTGTGTAATGTACACACAATTCATCCATAGAGCATTTTAAAGAGGAAATCTTAGGCATAAACGTTAACATTTCAGTGGGAACAACAACAGAGTAATTTGTTTAGCCTTCTGATAAGCTGGAGATGGCACACAATGAAAGAAAGGCTTTTGGTTTTAAAGTGAATAAAAATTGATTGCGTCCCAATAAAGAGCGAATTGGCAGAGTGTTAACTGGATTCTCCATAAACCTCTGTAGCAGTCCCTGGTCGCTTTATTGTGTGCTAATGCAATAGAGCACACTTAGCAATAAATGCATCGTTCTGATGAGGTCTGGGAGGATTTCCAAAATGGCCTGATGAAATTGTCAAAATTGGATTACGCTGAGCTGCTAATGATTGCTAAAACTAAGGGAAAATCTCCAAATAAAATTAGTCTACCCTCTTGTTCTCTAAATAAATCATATGTAAATTACTGTCACAGGAAAAAGATGCCTGCCTGGAAGGTAGACTCCTTATTATCCCAATAGGTTTGGAACTTTAATAAGGCCTGTGTGAAGACAATTAGAGCTTGTTCCCATGGAAAGAAAAAAGGTTAAAGGTTTAGTTGCTGAATAAAACATTAGGATGTTTTGGTATCCTGTGTAATTTTATCATTAACATTACAAAATAATAATTCTGAAAATATTGCTTATATTAACTTATTACATGTGGAGAGGCTGATCATGCATGGGAAATTACTATTTAATTGATTACATTCTTATTATTTCTTTGAATTACTTGATAACCTTTTTCTTAGAGGAAGATAGATTTCTGAAGTTAATGTATAATAACATATTTACACATTTGTTTTACAATCTTTTTTACATTGAGCATATTCGATCTAAACCATGCCTGCTACAAAACAGACAAGTTTTGACCTATAGGCCTTTCAATCCACCAATTAGTTTGACCTGTCAAGAAAGCCTCTCCACTTAACTACTCAATACACTTCCAAACTAGAACCGCTATTTGAATAAGAGTGTCTAAATAGGCCAATATAACAATTTCACAGCAATTACGTAGCAATTAAGCAGGATGAGCAGTGTTTGCAGTGTGGCTTTGCTGTTGCCTAACACAAACAGTGGGAGGCCAGTTGCCTAGCTGCGAGAAACAGCCTTTGTGTGTTCCTACCATGCAGGTAATTCAGTTATCTACGTATTGTTCTCTGCTCATCCTTGTTTAACCGCACGGATTTGCCTTTAGATTTACTGAGCTTTGGCTAAACCCCCCCCCCCCCCCAACCCATGAGCGGAGGCAGTCATAAGGCAGGTGCCTTTCGCAGCAGCCAAACAAGAGTGCTGCTCTTGCTCCATTTTGTTGTGCTTCACTCCTTTTCAAAAGCCCCCCTTTTTTAAAGTATGAAGAAGTTTCAAGTACAACAGCTTCAAATTCATGTTCAAAATGACTTTATGTAGAAGGGTGATACATTATATACATCAGCTATGGTGGGTGATACATGTTAATTGTTTAACATTACCTACAATCTCCACAGATCACTCTAGTCCATCCTTTAAGTATAAATAAGTAAGTACAAAAGGAATCTGTTCTTTCACCAGACTAGCAGTGGCTCTGATGGAGTGTCCCAACTGTTGCCCAGTATGTGCACCTGATACAGTTCCTCTGCCAGCCTGGCTCCTGGTCGGAGTTTCCACGCTGTCTTACAAGGGTTTCATGTCCTCAAGGAAAGTTTCTCCCTCTGTGCCCTCTTCCCCTGCCCCTCTCCCACCCCCACAAAACCTCTCTTTAATTAATGACTTCTACCCATAAAAGGGGTTAATAGTTGTCAAGACATGGGTATTCAGTGTATTGTTGTGTCTTGCTGAAAGGAATTTAGCATGTAAAACAAAGACAAAAAAACTATTTACAAACAACAAAATGATTAGCAACAGCTTGAAGTTTAGTCTTTCATTTGTCTTGTATTTGACATGTTATATTACATTTTTAGTATTGCTCATTTCAGTTGATTCTATAGTTTCATGACTGTACTGATACTAAGTTAAAGTTCACGTTTATTCACGTTAAAATTGATGCTTAATTATTTAGACATGGTGCTCCTTAATTGTGTCCAAGAGTTCTTGAAGGAGCCAAGCAACAGATTACCGTAATTGAAAGTCCATACTGCGATAAAAATAAACTGTTCTCATACCCCTGCTAGACCCAGTGGTGCCTTTTGCTGTCTGTTGGCGAGAACTAAATATATTTTCTGCATTCTGAAAGGCATTCCAGTCCAAAGCATACGTGCCAGTAGTTAACAGTGCAGGAGAATAAATAGCTTTCTCAGCCAAGCACTCTCAAGACCAAAATGTGTCAGAGATGAGTGAGAGGAAATGCTTTTAAAAATAAATAAGGCTCTGGACGTGAATAGTTCAATTCATCCCCCTCTTTAAAAGCAGGTATTAGCAAACGCGCCTCTTGCAGAGATTACGCGTATATTGACAGGGTAATAACTTATCTGGCAAGGCGAGGCGTTGTAATTTCTCGGGGATCTGTGCATCGAGCCAAAATTATGTCACTTGCGCCACCTGTTCTCAAGCAACGTCACCGCCCTTAAGTAGTTCCGGCTGGCTTCCAAAAAGTGAACTCTTGAACCAGTGGCCCTATTTGCCTCATTTGTGTGTGAGGGGGCAAGAGGCAGTGTGTAGCAACAGGGGCTCTAATTTAGCGGGAACACGCTCTGGAGTTACATAAGGCTCCAGCCGCAACCCCTTGCACTTGTCAGTCAATGTCAACGTGCAGGGGGGCAAAGACACTTGGTGACTGTCATTTGTCCAATTTAAGAGCTGATGAGGACCCTAATACTGTGATAAGCATGCTATGCACTGTCTCGATCGGCCCCAGGAACACCAAACACTTTTTTTGTCTAGGAGAAGTCTTTCTGGAGAGACAAGCACAGCACGTAAGGAAGAATTGAAGTGACAAGACCCTCTTCCTCAACTCCTGTCTTCAACTCTGAAGCTCCCAACTGAGGTTAACACCAAATATAATCACTTTATGACTCGGGGTGTTTTACAGCTTTGTGGTGTAGGCAGTGTTTTATGACAATTGTTCTATCATCACACGCTTATGTAAGCCATTAAAATAGAAAGCATAATCACTTCTAAAATAAGTCCACTAATGATGCGTCACAGCCTGTATTAATAACAAATCGAGGGCCGTGGAAATAATAGCTAGGCTCAGTGGCTATAATCCTTTGTCTGTCAGGGGGGCAAGGCGAAATGCTCGTTGACTTACTGCGTCTGTCCTCGGAGCACAAGTTGCATTGCAGGTGCTCAGCAAATATACCTTTCCTTTTGGACGGCCTCTAAAATAGCCTTGCGTTGCAAAACAACAGTTTGTGAGGACTGATAGATTGCACCACCACCACCACAGCCACACTTCCTGCCAACTATTTAGTTTCCGTTACATCATTAAGCTTTAACTGGGCTTTTTCGCTCCATCCCAAGGGTATATCTCAGAATTTAATTAATGAAGTACAAAATGATCCTTAAATGTTTGAAAAAAGAAAAAAACTCTGAAAGCGCAGAGATAGAAGATCTACTGCGTTTTTCTTGGAAACCTATATCTGTTTTCAAATCAATTAATACACAGTTTAGTCATATGAGACATAGTATCTGATCAAAATGATGTATCTGTTTTCAAGTCAATTAATACATAGTTTAGACATATGAGACATAGTTTCTGATCAAGATGATAGCAATCTAAGCAATCCACGATAGCAATCTATGCTAAACATGCTAAATATAACTGGTCAAAGTGAGGGATTTGGTGTAGTGTGTGTGTGTGTGTGTGTGTATGTTTGCAGGGCCCATGAGACGATGCCTAAGTCCACTCACTCACATTACCAACCAAACCCCCCCACCCTCCAACCTGTACCACTCTCCTGCTTCGACTCCAATTCTCTGGCGAGTGCTGTTTGTCGGCGACTCACTGAAACAGCTATCTCCCTCTCAGTAGGTGGCAATGACATTTATTACGCCGGCCGTGCTCTTGTTTTATAGGCCCGACTTAAAGAGAAAAACACAGCAGTTTCCAGTCGGCCAGGGGCCGCTTGATGAAATCACCTCGCTCACATACACATGCGGAGCACGAGGCGCTGACAGTAGGGGATCAGAGCGGCGAGAGTTACTCCGGGGGGTCACAGCGGGATAGCAAATGAAGTGACCCAAACAAGAAGCCGATAAGCCTCCGACCCAGAGAAGCGATCCGCGCCGAACCTCAAGCTGTATATTAATCTAGAAAGCCCCCGGGCACACAAAGAGGGAGAGAAAGAGGGGAAGCCACCAGCAGAAGGGGGCAGCATATTCCCTGCTTGCAGCCAGAGTCTCCTTTATGACAGTCATACAATACATCATCTGCTGATTTAAGAGGATGACAGTATGAGGTAGCCTAAAAATAAGTGAGAAACACTGCAATAACCAGGAGTGCTTACGCTGCATATTCTATATAACGCTAAGGTGTTGGTGCCATGTCCTTTCCAAGTGTGAAGTCGCATGGCAATTTATGGTGCCACGGTGCTGAAATCACAAACTATTTTTCTTAGGAACGGCGAGTGAACACTAGCTTTTTGACACTCATGACATAATGCTGGAGTAAGTCGGGCCCCGGGGGGAATTTCTCCACGTTCGTTTTATGCGCCCGTTTAAAAACAGCAGCCCTTCACACCAAGTTCAACAGGAAGAGGCCGTAAAACGAAATGGGCGAGACCTACAGTATTTCATAATTAATAGGTAGAAGCGGTGTGTGGGAGAGAGAGAGAAAGGGAGAGCGGGCCGCACTGACGCATAAGGTCAGCAACGCAGAAAAGCTATCAATCATGCCTTATAAACAACACATGGTAATTATGCTTTTAACCACAATTAAAATCAATAATCACCAAACGGTTTGATCGATGGGTACAGTAGCCCTTGTCGGCCCCTGATTACTTGGCTAGGGATCCTGAAAATGGCCAGCGAATAGCGGACAAATCATCTCATTCTGTTGCTTTGGTGGTCCCTTGCCTGTTCAGGAGGGAGCACCTGTGAGCTGTACTGTAAATTACCCCGCTTGCCTAATTGCCCCTGTCCGCTGCATTACGACACAGCTCTGCAGCCCTGCGCTAACTCTATTGTCAAGCACTTAATCACCCTCACCAGATTTATTTCCCGCTGGAAACTCAAGGGAGTGACTTCAGTAGAAGTTGCGAGCTGTTGGTTCCCATGCTACAGTCTTGATCTAATGAAGACTGATCAATTAGCATAAAGGCAAACTGTGTAGAAAGGTACCTGCTTAATTTCACCACGGAGTAGTGCAGAATGATATCTCGTATCTGAATTTAAACACAGAAGCACTGAACTTGGACCAGTGTGTGGTCTCTGAAATAGTTTTTACAATTTACAATGGTATGTTTACTCTGATACAGTATATACTTACATTTGAAAAGTTGTTAATTAAATTTCATTTCTAATTTGAGAATAACGCAGGAAAGGTAAATGTCTGCTGTACAGTATGTGCATCACAAGTGAAGGTTTAGTGAAACCACCAGGACAGTTGTATACAACTATCATACAGACAACCTGGCTGGCTACTATCACTGGCTACTTTTGAAACCTTTGCAGCCAATAATGTGAGTTAACTCCAGTTGCTTGCAGTTGTTCTCTACACCCTTTCAAGCAAGCACCAAGCAAGGGGGTGAAAAGCCATTATGTCAGTCACAGGTGCTGTGAATTACTAACAGACCTCAACCATGAGAACAGAAGTCAATTAACAGATTTAATGTGGCCTTACCTGACACTCAACAGTTCTAGGGGTGGCGTGCAAAGGTTGGGCTCATTAACCTGCAGGTAAAACAAGGGCAAAGAAAAAAAAATGTGTCAGATTCAAGGTGGCAGCAGCAGGCTTACTAAAACTGCAGGCAGGACTCAACATTAGTTTCGGACCCATCGTCCACCCACTCGCCTTAAATCACTGGGTATGACATTGACATTCATCAATGAGACCTATGGCCTGCAGTAGCCTGCCATTACCTGCAGCCCCACATGTGGAACTACTTCCTGGTTTGCTGACATGTTCATTACAGTGTGCTCCATGAATTGATATTTTTTTATTATTATTTCTGCCCAATGCACAAGTGTACTCGTGTACTTTTTCAATCTTCCTAATCCATTTATTTTGCCTATTACTGGTAGTTTGTTAGATCTTGTTCGCTGGAAAGGCAATTTGCATACAATAAACAGTTTGAATATGCATAAACATCTATGCGTGAAGCCGTTGGTGTAAGAGCTGCAGCAGGAACAACAGCAGAAGTTCTTTCACACAAATACACCAGGAAGTGTACAAGAAATTCACACGCAAACAACACTGAAATACATAATAGCATGAATGATTCATTGATAAGTAGCATGCACCTTTCACAAAAAGCTTTTTGCTTCTGTAAATCTTGCTTTTACAAGAAAGGAAATGAGGATACTTTAAATACAGTGAAGAGGCATTTATTGTCATTCTAGCTTCACTACTTAAAATGTACAATCAGTATGTAAACGTCACAATCCTCAAAGTCCTTGTAGACATTTTAAACACTAAGCTTATATTCTGTAAGCTTACACATAAACTGATAACAATCTCTAATTTGAGAGAAAGACAACCAAGAAATACACTTAATACTATTCACTTACAATTAACTTACTATTACTATAAGATACCACTAACATTAAAAAAAAAGATGATATCATGTGAAATATCTCTCCCTCTTTCAAGAGTGATGCGGGTGGATACTCTACTACAACTCTGAGCATATCTTCTACATTATTTTAATACAGGAACAATACCCAACCAAGTGTTTCCAAGGTCGTGCCCAGGAAAGGAGAGGAAGCTAAGAGACAAACTAATTTGTCAATACCCCCCAGCCCCCTCCATCTAATAGCGGAGCGTGCAGCAGAAGAAATGATCTGGCAGAAGGGGATGCGGTCTGCGCGGAGATGTCGGAGGCATTAGTGCACGCTGAGTCATAGGTTATAAAAAGCTGTCATTTGGGACTTCTCCCCAAAGCCACGCATGGCGGTGAAGTACTGAATTATTTATTGAGGCAGAAACTTAAGTGCCTGATATTCAAGACCTGCCTGGTTTTCGTCCATTAATTCTTCAGCCCTGTTTAAGCTGCATTTTCTTTAATTATCAGAATGTAAGCTACAGTGAGGGGGTTTCAATCAACGTACAATAGCTTTGCTATTTTATTAACAGAACCAAATGGCATTACCTTAAAGAACTTCATCCTGTGCACCATTAATAATAATTTTCTAGTTGTATAAAACTTGTATTGAATGATCCCGTTTGGAGGTTGGAGCTTGTAATGAAATGGAACCATTTTTTACCTCTCAAACCCTAACGCACCTGGCATTTGCTATCAGGGTAGTAAGTATCTAACTAAGTTAATTCTGGAAAGAAATCAGGAAAACATTACTAAGTTGTATTCCAAATAAATTTCAAATGGAGGTAAGTTCTTTCTGAAGAGATTGATAGGTTTTCTTTTGTGCTTTTTCCCCCCTTTAGTGCTTATCTCTCTCTTTTGTTGACAAAGGCTTCCAAATCTTCCTCCTGCCCCAAATCAGTTTCACTTCACCCTCCTTGCTTTCTGATTGCCAAGTCAATGCAAATCAGCAGGGGCATTCATTCTTTGTTTTGTTCTTAGTGTATGAAAATAGTTAAAAATCCCATGGGTCAGTGAAAACGATCCTTTCATTCCAGTCGCCTGTTTAAAGTCAGTCAAAACATTCCAGACTTCAAAAGGAGGCTTTGCCTACTTAGACCATTTCAGTGTCCCTGCCCTGCTAACCCAGGAGGGCCTGGTTATTTGGATAAATTAATTTCTGGAGTCTGCCCGGTTTGCAACAGCACCCCTCGTCTGACAGCAAATCAGTCTCACTGAAAACACTGAAAATATATAAGACTGGGGGCAAAAGAAAAACACTGCAGAGGCAGAGCTGTATATCACATTGTACTTTTGCTGTTGCTCTCTCTCTCTCTCTCTCTTGTTCTCTGTCTCTCGCTCTTTCTTTCTTCTATTCTCTCTCTCCCCCTCTTTCCCCACTTTCACTCTGTGACAGAGAAAGTTATGATTGTGCTTAATATCATTCAGCGTTTGCAAGCCGAAGATAATCATATTTGTGGAGCCCAACATCTGGAGATGTATGAGGCCGAAATTGGATTTGAATCCCAGATGAAGCACTCGGCTCTCTCCTGTGCCCCGTGAAGGTGATATTATGGTTCATCACGGGGGTAATGGGCATGGGCGCTCTAATTGACTCTGACCAGGCTGAGCCGCAAGCACGGGCCTGACATCTACCCTCTGCACTGACGTCATCTGATCAATCTGCTGAAGGGCACTGGGTCAAAGGCCCAATGGAACATTAAACAGAGCCAAATTAGCCCAATTGAACATTTGAAAGAGCCAAATAAGCCCAATTAAGCATTCAAAAGTGGTATGTTGAATGCTGCGGCTCTCACTGCGGAGGCACGCTGACTGTGCATGGTTGAATGTAAACATTCAAAACCTTCCTGTGTGTTACGAGGGCTTTTCGTCAAGTCAAATTAAAAGTGAGATTAACAAATTAACAAGTACCAACCTACGTGGATTCGGCTGCCCCTAATGATTTCGCCAGGAACTGCGGGCTGAGATCCTTTCAACAACTTTCACAAATCCAATGAAAAGGTACAGTATGTAACTGTATGACCTGCCCAAGAACCACGGCTAATAACCGTTCCACATTCTGATGACCAAAAATGCTCTCTATTGAGGGGCGGATGTGGGTTGAACCAAGTGTAAACACTGTGGACAATTACAGACGAATGAGCCATTATATTTTCACTGAAAAAAGTAGCAGAAAGACCACATAAGACAATACATCCTGAATATTTAGGTAAATGAAACTCCAAGTCATGATAATACAGATTCAGCTATGAAACTGCCTGTGTAATGATGTTGGATTTGGAAAGACATATCAATGCTGCATGTCTTTATGTTAGGCCACTGAAGCCTTGTGAGAGGACACTGGAATCTGCCATCTTTGCAAGTTTTGCAGCCACTGTGTTATTGCCTTATAATTATATATTAACAAATGTACTATAGTCCTAGTGTCTGGTCAGGCATTCAGGCTCTCATGAAAACAGAGAATATTGGAGCTCTATAATCCAATCCAGATTATTTGGAGTCCTGAACAATGATCAAACAATTACCAGTGTTAATGAAAAAAGAGTTACCATTTCTAGATCTGTCCTGAAAGAGACGACTCCGTCTTGTACATGTAAACACATAGGCCTAAAGACAATGATACTCCATCTTGTAAACACATGGGCCTAAGGACAATGATTCGGAATTCAGGCGGCAGCGACACCAAATGCTGTAAAAGCCTTGGGCGCTCTCAAGACGCAGGCCAAGATTTCCAGTCTAGACATAAATTATACTGTAGAACATCTATACCCCCCTTAAACACACACACACACACACACACACACACACTACCCTAAACCATGTGCTCAACATAAATGATACAACCAGAAGTAACGAGACCACATGGCCTTGATAACACCACACTCCGAACCCAAGCATGGGTTTGTGTGTCAACCACACGCTCGCTATACAGTATGGCTCAGCCCGATGTACAGAGCGCCTGATACGCTGGTAGAAATCCTGCTGGGGGTGAAATGAATCTGCTTGTTGTTTGTAGCGCTAAAGCAGTGTATGGAGGCTAACTCCAGTGACTCAAAGGCATTTCAGTGCAACAGAGCAGAGGCAGGCTCCTGTATTATTACAGTCGGCCAAAGTATGGCTGATCCAACAGAGGGCTGCTTGAGGAGAAAGTGTTCATTTTTAACCTGTGATCCATCACTGTCAGGTCTGGTGTATGGCAAAGAGGAAATAATTAGATAGAAAAATGAATGCAGGCTGAGACAGGACAAGGGCGGAATGGGGAAACATATTCAGTCCATTTTCTGGTCTTTTCTTTGGAAGTTTTTGGAAGAGCTTTCTTTAAGCACACCGAGGAAAGCTCCCTCCAGTTTTAGGACCATGCATAACGTTTACATACAGTGTGGAAAATAGACGACCCATCACAACAGCTTGTTGCAAAGAAGATATGGGATTAGAAAACTGAATAGAAATGCATAATCATTTACAATAAACATGAAATACATAAAAGTCTATTACTTCATTTCTCTCTTTATCTCATTTACCTGCACGAATGATCAGTAGGCTATATGCAACCTAAATGGCAGGTAGGCTATCCTTAATATTGATCAAACTCTAGCCATGAAACCATACACAAGTCACTATTCTTCCGGCAGTTCACTTCCGTTGTTATTTCAAAATGAAACGATTGTTTAATTCATGGCACAGTCTGTTCGAAAAGCCTTGCCAAAGAAAACATACTCTCTCTCATTGGCGAGTTGTTTGATTGACGTTTCATGAGTCCCACGAGCGACTGAGGGGGTATGTTGATGCTGTCAGACTTGTCATGTAAGAGTAAACTTCACCTACTCCAGCAATATTAAAACCAGTATTTCCACTCGTTGTAGGGAGTTTCAAACGTTTAGCAATGTTAAGTAGGAGTTAACTTCCAAATTAGCTTACAGTAACCTTGAACAGCATTAACAACAAAGTATGGTCGAATACTTACTGTCGGTTTGAAGATAGATACTGGGAGGCACTAAATTATGTTCTTCGCGAACTGCGCGAAACAAAGTTCAACAAATGGTGCCAGCTACTGTAAGGTCTGATATACTAATTTTCATTACAAACAAAACTACCTCGTCTGCCTGGAGAAAGATGCCGTCAGTCGACTGTTAATTAGAAGAAAACATTGTCCTGTGAGGTTGTTGATTGCAGTCGCTTATGCAGCCCGTTCCATGCGCGTTCACCGTGATCAGAAGCACGCTCGAGGGTAGTAGATGTCCTTGGAGTTCAGCTATTAATTCGATTCCATTAAGTTCGGAATGGATCGATACAGGAAGGTCGACTGAAGGTTGTTATAAAATGCATTTTTTTCTTTTAATTTTTTTGTTACATCCAGTCCGATGAAAAGTGTGCATATGAAATTAATCCGTGTCTGAATAATTTATTATTTAGTATCAGGTTACGCATGCATTTTAAATATTAAAAGGTCGACTAGATAGCATCACCTACAGGTATATTATTATTATTATTATTATTATTATTATTATTATTGAATAGTTTATTGCTTTAAAAGCAACCATAACTGCCTGAAACAGTGTTAAAGCTAACTGCAACTGATAAAATGATGAGTCTAATTTAGAATAATAGCCTATTGACTTAATTAGGCCTATAGTTTCTTTAATCTGACATGATCATAACAGCAATAGTAAATTAGGCTTAGCATTTTTCAAACATGCACATGATGTTACATTTGCTATAGACTAAACTAGCCTGATAATGGCAGTTAGTACAACATAATTAGACTAAGCAACACCTTCTACACTGCACCTGATTTTGCTGAAGTTGACTTGATATAGTTATAGAACCTTGACATAGAACCTTTATAATAGCTTATATGAAATACATGACATTTCATTTTCAGACACACAAATACTTACAGTGTATGATGTAAGATATAATTGCAGGATTTTCAACTAAGTTGTGACAAATAAATGTATTCTTGTAATAAATAAATAATATGTAATTATAAGAGATACATCAATATTTGTCTCGGGGCATGACTAGACTGCTTGGTGGCAAATAGTAGCACATTATCTCAACGCACAACTTCCCCAGTACTGTGCTATGTTTTGAATCTCAAGAGATGATTCATATTTATAGTAACATCCCAGTAACACAATTGAAAAAGCTTTTTCAGTTTCCGTTTTAGGATGTTAATGTGCGCACACAGAGTCCAAACTCTTCCGTTATTGTCTGAGACCGGCTGCATCAATAGCACACGAGCTGGCTGTGAACAGTGGCTGCTTGTCTGGTGTTCAGTCTTAATTTCTCCAAGCTCCATCTGCTGAAATGATAGAGTGCAGCCGTAATGGAACGCAACAAGATTAAATTAATTAGGTTTGTCCATTACAAGGCAAGGGCCCTCCACAGATGACTGCTATTTTCTCAGTGAGGGCCATTATTGCGAGATCTGTTTAGCAGCTGATGCAATTAAAATAGACTTAATGTAAATTTAACAATACAAATAACACTTCGGCTTCTGCATGTATGTTTCTAGGAGGCATCGTGTAGGGGCCCAGAGAGCTGCGCCTCCACAGCACTGTAACTGTTTTTATCTTCAAACAAACCTTGGCTGCTATTTGATTAGGGTCGAACTCTGCAATCAATGGCTCAGTTATTGACATGATCGATAGACATGTTTTCATGTTCTCTGTGCTGTCAAAAGATCTGGTTGCAGTCAGACCCTCCACCACCCCACACCCATTCTCTTCTCCTCCACAACCAAGTCTGACCGGTCAGAACACAACACCTTCTGAGGGGCAGTGTGGTTGGTTGGTATACCACTAGAAGTCCACTCGCTCGTGTGTGTGTATGTAAGTTTCTTTGTGTGTGTGTGGGGGGGGGGGGGAGAAAAAGAGAAAGAGAGAGGGAACCTCAGAGTTGGCATACCACACAGGAGGTGCACTAGTCTTTAATCGTGTAGCTTTCCCTCCTTCTCCGCCCGAGTGGATGCGATACTGCTCTCATTCGCCACTTCCGCTTTCAGGCTCCGGTCACCATCAGGATAGAAGTCGACCAGGAAGTGGGCCTGACTGAGAGGTGGGGTTTTGTGTGCCGGCCGTGGCAGTCCAGTCACCACTTCCGTGAGAGATGTGCCTCCGACCCACTCAAAGCATCTCAAGCACCCTTTTTTATAATCCCCAATAACTCCATAACATTGATTTATGTTGCATAATAAAATATAACAATGCTCTGATGTTTTGGGCTTTCTCAGAAGAGAATATATATATATATATATATATATGCTTTCTCATGCACAGTTTAGGAGCTGTACAGACCATGCAGTGCCATGCTCTCCAACATGCATTTTTCATTTATCTATAGGGAATCTCAAGCCACATCTGTTTTTTGTGACTTTATTTGGACTTTCTGTCCTGAGTCCATCGTTATTGTGGTTAAATTGAGCAATTACCATAACCAATCAAACAACACACTTATAACATTTTATGCTGCATTTAATTTTCAAGCAGGTGCTTTGCATTAGTCTGCTATCATATTACGAGCTGTGTGAAGTTACCCGCACCTGGAGACAAACACATATTTTTCTTTTGATACGCAAAAGGGGAAAAAAAACTCAAGAGAAAAACATGGCCGATTTGGCCAATATCGCTTTCCTTACTTTCCCCTGACTAACTCCTCAGATTCCTCTTTGTCCTACTTCTTTTCTATTAAAATGAGATTTATAATGCCTGGGTGGGAGCCAGGATAACATGAGAAGGTGGGGGTTAGCACACCTTGTATTTGGCACTTTTTACACTTCGAATGCATTCCAGTCTGGCCACGGCTGTGCAACAATAAGCCAATGCATCGCTTCTGGCACGCCAGTCATTCATTAAGTATCACTGTTTTGTCAAGACCACATAGCACTCCCAGGGGCCTCTGGGCTTGGACAAAAGCAAAATTTCAAGGAAGAAAACAATGCTGCAGTCAGTTTGTCTTAAATTTGAACATAACACAACTAAACTCAACCTCACGTTTTATAGCAAGAAAGTCTCAGCGTTTCAAGCTAACTCTTAATTCGTTACACTTTGCATCATTACACATTGTTTCAGAGAGCCAAATGGAATTGGAGGTATTTAAAGTCAAATCATAATAGTAGGCATAGCAACATGTGATACTGTTTGTGTTGACATACAGTATTGTAAAATACTTTTTACATCTATTACATATATTGTGTCTAGGAGGAAATACCACTAAGGTAAAAAAGAGTCATGTCTTTTGCAACCAACAGGTGATGTTATAGGTGACATCATTAGGTGGATAACCTATCGAGATTTCTATGGCTAGATGTCTGTATCATCTAAATATTCCAACATTTTCAGTCAATGGTGCAATGTTGCTAAAACTGCAATCAATCCCCATGCACTGCAGATGATTCTTTAAATGTGATTCAAACATGTATACTGTAACATATGTGCTTGTAAAATATCTGTACCACCCATGATGATAATATCACATGACCTGTAGGTTGTATAGGCATCACCTACTGTATAAACAATACATTCACAATACCCACAGTTTTACATCAGATAACCACAAATAAAGAGAAATATTAAGCCAGTATAATGCAGTAACACTTAGATAATACACTACTCCAGGGCTATTCAATTACAAATTAATTTGGGCCACATTTTAAAACCACAGACTTGAGCCGGGCCACACATTTTCAGCGACCAGAAAGCAGGAGGTAATTATTCAAACCAACACAAAATCGTGTAATGCCTAGCAAGCAATGTTTATTATTTGATTGACCTTTCAACTTGGCAACAATAATGTCACTTCAACAATAAAATAGTTATAACCAACCAATTGAGGTTTTACACTTTTTAACAAACCGAAGAAAAAAAATACCCTGGTCCATATCAAAGTGCATAAAAACAGAGCCTACAAGAGGCCTAACATTTGCATTTGAACAGTAGCCTAATGCACTCATTGCAAATCAAACACATTGGCTTTAAGTTTGCAGCGGGTGGCAAAATAACATTGGGTTGAATCGACAGTTTTCATCTGTAATTTTAGGTTCTGGGGTTGAAAGAGACATTTTATTTTAGGCGCAAACTGCAAACACCAACTCAGAACCAGGCTCTGCTCTGAACTATGCGCAGCATTATGGGTCGTTGCCAGGCGATGCGCAGAGCTTTGGGGCTTTCCCAAACTAGCTACTTGGCCCTCCCTTATTCATTTCCCCTCGCGTTTGCCCATAGCCAGAATACATGAATCCAGTGGAAGTGAGTAGGGCTAGATCGAAGTAACTAGCTTCGGAAAGGGCCCTCGCCTGTCCGTAGGACTTTCAGTGCGTAGCGAAGCCTATATCTGATCGTGAACGGTGTTTTGCTTTTCTGTCTGGACCATCGGCTGGGCCACTCGGAGACTGCGTCTGGGCCGCATGCGGCCCGCGGGCCGCTAATTGAATAGGCCTGCACTACTCTTTATTAAGTGTGCCTGTCTTAAATTGTATACTTTGTATATTCACACTGAATGTATCATTTAATAACATTGTTAGTATGGTTTGGAGGTTCACTCAGACCTCTTTCTTGAAGAAGTATGCTAAAATGTGCTTCATGTTACACAGGAACAAATAGGCTGCAGCTAAAATTTTCCTTTTTGTACGGCAGTACCTGCTCTGTCATGCCCTATTATGTCGTACACAGCTATCTCCATCTGCTGTACAGCAAAGAAAGTGAATGTAAACAAGTTTGAACCAGAGAAAGACTGAATGAAAAGCAGAAAGAGAGAGAGAGACAGACGAGAGTGTGCCAAGTGTTACATTATTAGCATGGGCCTTTTGATTCTTTGTAAGCTTGGCAGCAAGAGCTTTTCAGTTCTCTCTCCAAAACGAAAATATCCACATATTCTTTTTATTTTGTGCAGTTTTGTTTTATTCTTTATTTATTTTTTCATCTCATCAGGTACGGCCTCTGTCTGGTATTCCCCCAACAGCTGGTCCAGAGCCATGATGATTTTATGGTGTGCCTGGAGCAGAAAGCGCTGGGGTATGAGACAGGCACTGGGCCCTCCCCTCTGTGATTCAATGAAGATAAAACGGCTTTTCAGAGCCCCTCATAAAACTCAGTTACAATACGCACAGTGGAACTGACTCGATTATGACACGTCTCCTCACATGAGGGATTTCAAACAATTTCCTGTCATCTGTCATAGATATCTTATATACTGTACACAGATACAGATAGATAAAGAGATAGATAGATAGATAGATAGATAGATAGATAGATAAATAGATAGATAGATACTTTCTCCCAGCACTTGGGAAATGAATAGCAAATGAATATGGAAAATAAATGGATGAGTGAATTGAGTAAAAATGTGTTTGCCTTCCAGCAGTGGGTCAGTGGGTGTGGTACTGCTCACAGACGGATAGTGATCAGGTGGATTAAACCACACTCAGCCACATTTGTCTCCCAGGATTTTCTTTGGCTACGTATTAGAACGGGCCAGGCCAAAATCCAATTCACTATTTTGACAGTAGAGCCAGAAAAAACAAAAGAGAGAGAGAAAAAAGATTTTTGTCTTTTTAAAAAAAGAAATGAAGATGTAGTGGAGAAAAACAGTAGTTCCTCAGCCACTGCCTTACTCAATCCATATGTGGCCCAAACACAGGAAATACCCACAATTCTCTGTAATCAAGCAAGAGGCCTATCCATCTGAGAGTGCCTTGTGGAACTAATTGGATACCATTTAGACAGTCCGACATGAATACGCAATGCACACAAGAAATAGGTTTTCTGATATAAACTGCATGAAGTCAATGCTATAATAGTACAGTATCTAGCATCAAGTACTGCCATTCACAAAGATCATTATCTGCACAAAAACTTAATTGGAATTCGGAGATATCCTTTATTGCTCTCCCCCTCCAAACAGATGACGACCATATGCTTATCTTGGTTCCTAATCCACCCAGTGAGACACAGATTAGCAATGTTAAAAATGTAATTTGACATGAATTCGTCATCTACGTGGCAAAATGGATCAATGATCATTTCCAACCTAATGGGCAATGACAGACAATCTCACCGGACATCTTATTATTTTGCTGGCTGGGCTGGGTCCTCAACCGGAGTGCTAAAAATTTTAATTTGATTAAAGACAGATGCATATCTGTTGATTAGGTAAAAAGCAATGTTCTGCCGGCACATCAACACACAATGCTACCAAACTGCAAAGAAATGGCATAGCCCTGACCTTAGTGCTAAGTGCTTGCATAAATGTGAAAGATTTTTTTTTTTTTTAAACGTTAATTCAAGATTAACTTGAAGCTTAATGCGCACATTAAATAATGGTGGAACTAAGGTGCATTAGACAGCTGGGGCGTAGACAGTTTGTTTGTTTGTTTGGTTGCTGGCTGTGGTCAGGGCTAGAGAGTGTGGCGGAGGGGCCAGTAGACTGTTGGAGAGGAGAGAGCATGGGGACTGACAGCTGCAGGGAGTAGTCACACACTCAGCATATGCCATTGATTTAAGAAGTGCTCCAGACAAGCCAGAATGTGTCGCTCTCTTTCTCCCTCCCTCAGTCCCTCTCTCTCTCTCTCCCTCTCTCTCTCTCTCTGTCTCCCCCTCTGCCTCTATCTCTGGCTCTAATTCCCACCCTTCCACCATTATCTACTACTATGTGTCTCTCTCTCTCTTTTTTCTTTCTCTTTCTCCCTCACCCTTACTGTATCACACCTGCATTCCACACACTCACACACACACCACATTTCCCCAAATACTTTCACCATTTCTCTCTCTCTCACACACACATACACACGCACAGACACACACACACACGCGCGCGGGCGCGCAGAGCCTTTCTCTCTCTCTCACTCACACACACACATACAGTACACACACACACACACACACACACACACATAAACTCTGCACATTTCTCTCCCTCTCCACACCCACTGCTCGGGCCACAGAAAGTGAATATGAGCAGAGGGCTGGAGTTAGACTCTTGATTTGTATCTCGCTCGTCCTCCATAAGCCTTCCCACTTCCATCATCCCTGCTTCCCACAGACCCCCACACCCACATGGCGCTTGGCTGGACCCAGCAGGCCCTCCACAGCACCGTCTGGTTATCCACTTTTACTGCTGCTGCTCCATACTGGCCCAGTAACAGAGCAATACCGCAAATTAGCCAGCAACTGGACATATTTTGGTGTACTGCATACATATGTATATATCACATTCAAGAAAGAAAAAAGAAAGACAGAATGAAAGAAACAAAGAGTAAATGACAATTTCAATAAACAAAAAGAACGTAATTATATTGAAGACCATTGTAGGGCAGGGCTGATTGTGGCCAATGCTAATGAGAATTGAACTCAGGTACTGTGGTCTTCATACAGACCTGTGACCTGTGGAAATCAGTGTAATAGTGGGCCCTAACCCTCTGCCTCCTCTCCACCTCAGCTTTGCCTAAACCCAGTGCAATCAATGTATGTTCTCATTGCAGAATAAATGCCTGGCAAAACAGTCATACACTGACTGCCACTGGACCATAAACATGCTAAATTGCAGATGATGATTACGCCATGCTTTTCTTTCCTTTTCCCCCCCCTAGAGCTGCATCCATACCATAATGCTTTTAGATGAGGTTTTATAGATATAGTCAGATCCCTGAAAATTCCATCCAAAACAAAAAATGGAAATAAATCAAGGAAGAACTGTTTACAGTGAAAGTTCAATTTCATATAAATGGCCTACCTTTGTGTGTGTTTTAGAATATACTTTATGGAGCACAGATGCTCACTCTGCTGATTGAACAGAAAAAAAGGAACACACAAATGATGTCAAACAAATTGAAATGGTGCGTCACAGACATCCAAGGATATATACTTTGAGTAATCAGCGCTGCATACAGTTTGGTTCATTGCCACTCTATCCTCTGATTGGGGGTTTGTATTTATGATTTATTCCCCCACTCCCCATAACCATAACTTCAAATTACGACTCAAATGAATGAAATGAAAGAATAAGCAAAGAACCAAAAAACACAGTTATTTAGCTCTAGGTCACCTGGCACAATACCAACAGCCAGTGGGCATCCCGAAGGATGTGTGTGTGTGTGTGTCCGTGTGGGGTTGGCGACGGCCGGTGTGGCAGCCGTTGATGGAGACGTCTGTGTGAGCTGATGATGTCTTTAAAGGAGCCCAGGAGACCTGAGCGGCGAGGAGAGGTGGTGTGAGAGTGGTGGTGGGGCCAGGGGGTGGGGAGGTGAAATCCTATTAGAGGTTTGAGCTGAGCTCTCAGCAAGTGCCCATCAGGACTGTGTGTCTGCAGGCTGAAGACAAGGTTGAGGACTAATGGCTGTCTCTCTTCCTTTCTGTCTGTCTGTCTGTCTCTCTTTCTCTTCTTCCTCTTCCCCCAGCCCTCTCTCTTGCTCCCTGATTCATCTCTCTCTCTTTCTCTCTCTCCCTGGCAGCCTCTCTTTCTCATCATCTCTCTTTATATCCTCCTTGCCCTCTCTCATCCCACCCTACTGTTCCCCCTTCTCTCTCTCTCTCTCTCTCTCTCTCTCTCTCTCTCTCTCTCTCTCTCTCTCCCAGACTGATTGATTTCTCTGGATCGATAGTGCTCAGTGTGTGCCCTTAAATTTCCCCTTCAGCATTGCCAGGTTATAAATCAGACCCACTGCATCACGCCGGAAGGAGGCCATTCTGAAATGTCTTAAAGTGAGACTCAGGCCATGGGGAGAGACATAAGGAAAGCATGAGTTTGATTCCCGATCCTCTCAACAACCAAAGGTCCCTAAGAAAAACATCACGCAACATCCCAAGAAAGAAATTTATGGCCAAAGTGATTGTTTTTTTTTTGTTTTTGTTTTTTTTTCAAAATCTGCAAAAATAAGTTGTGAGCAAAACAACGACAGTAGAAAACGTAAGCATAAGGAGTTAAAATGTATTTATACATTGTTATGAATGTGTTCATCAATTTTTGTATCAATGCTGTCTTATCTTGTAAAAATAACGATGTTGCTAAAAGGCTAAAGCGGAAATCAGATGGACTGCAGCATGTAACTTGCCTCAAGCAGCAAGTGGAACTCTAGTGATTCTCAAAGGTAAAGCTAACTATGATTAGCTTACGCTCACCTTGTGAGGCGTGGCAACAGTCCTATTCTAGAGATATATTCTAAAAGAGAGTCTAATAGTCATGTGGAGACAACATACACATGCATTTTATTGAAAGGAATCGAATGCAGGGTCTCTCAAGCAGTTCATTAACATGCAAAAAATGCTAATCCGCCACATTAAAAACAACAGTGGTCATTTCTACACTATTGCTAATTCTATTGATTACAAATCACATCAGTGAAATGCTTTGGTTGCAAGAACCTGCCAATATTTATGTCTGTATGTAGACATACAGTAGGCCTACTTGTCATGATTTTATTAAGCCTCCTTCTGTCTTTATAGTAATTTTGAGTCCCAAAGTTATGAATTAACATTTACTGTACGATGTAACATGCTCTTCTTGTGGCGTATGATCCTTTTATTTACCTTTAGTTTCACATTTTACAACCGCTAGCACGTTGTGCCTAACAACGCCCCATATCTGTTGTAAAATCAGTGTAACCTACGGCCTCTCAGGGCTTATTGCTTAATTATTACACGGCTCTTCAGAGTGCTGTAGAAAGTTCTATTGACATGAATGGGCCTTCCCAACATTTGGAGGTCTGTTAAGTAAGGGATAATGTATAGAACGCCGGTCATTATAGGAAAATAAGTCCTGACAGGGCGAACAAGACCCCGATGCTCCAGCGGAGGGGTCTTGTTTTGTCCTGAAGGGACTTATTTTCCAATAATGACCGAAAATTGCCAAAACGAAAAATATCAAAAGCTCCACAATATGTTTCTTTACATTTATTTGTTACTGTTTCGTCGTGGCTTTTGCTGAGAAACAAAAATGGTTCGCAACACACGCTGAACTTGAATCAAACATTCTTTAGAACACAGCTGATCAACCATCTGCTGAGCGTTCTATTAGCATTGTGAAGAGCCGTATAATAAAACTATATAATTACCGCTGCAAGTATATAATGATTGCTCTCAATGGCAATGGGTTTAATGCTTTTGATTAACGTCTTTCATATCACTCCGCAAGTAGTCCGGTCACTTCTTGCAATGGAACTTCATTCAAAACTGAAAGCAGACTGTTGATCAGCTGTGTTCTAAAGAATGTTTGATTCAAGTTCAGCGTGTGTTGCGAACTATTGTTTCTCAGCAAAAGCCACGACAAAATGGTAATGAATAAATGTAAGGAGATATGTTGTGGAGTTTATTTTTTTGTTTTGGGAAGTAGCTGTATAATAAGTGGTCATTATCGGGAAAATAAGTCCCTTCAGGGCGAAGCAAGACCGATTCGCCCTGTTGGGACTTATTTTCCCGATAATGACCGCCGTTCTATACATTATCTCTTTACTTTGCATACAGAAAAAGCAGCAGCGGGTGTGTTCCATCCTTGTTTCAATTTGACCCTTCTAGTATCATAGATGACGAGCACTGTGATATACCCATTTTTGAACCATGTCCTTTTGTCATGTCAGCTGCTGCAAATTCCACAACTTGCACGCGATTCCACAACCTGACATAGTGCAGTTTACAGTGAAATATCATCACTGCAGATATCCCCCTATGCTGCACCACTGTCTCTGGACCTGTTGCAAGCAGTAAGGTTGTTCTCCAGCCAACGGAGGAAGGAGGCCCCTGGATCTGGACGTGGATGTGGGCTGAGAGTAATAGCCCCCCAAGCAGCCATCCCACAGCACACAAAACACGAGCGTCCAGAGGCTGTGTGGACGCTCATGAAGACAGAGATGTTTTTAAGCTGTAATTTACATGGCCACATCAGCGCGAAGGCCGCTTTCAGCTTTCAACTGGCTGTCTGTTTCCCCTTCTGTCTTGGCGTTTCTTTTTTTTCTTTTCACCATCTCTCTCTCTCTCTCTCTCTCCCTGTCTTTTTTTCAGACGTTACAATAACGGATGCAAGAGATCACCATAAAAGTTGGCCCTGAGGATCTCGGCGAGAGTTTGTCACGAAGGCACAGCAGGAGTCTGTCCCTACAGAGGTCAACTCAACAGTGATTACAAATAGCGCTCCAACATCTCGCCGACATCAAAGGTGGTATGGGGAAGGTTATTCCCCCATAGAGGGGGGTAAATGATATATAGCCTAATAGAAAATGGGAAGGAGGGACAATATGCGGCTTGCTTAGGGTCTCCTCTATAACTGACACACGTACGGGAGTGGTCCTTCTTTACCGGGAGTTCATGTAGCCCTCTGTGGAGGTTTCTTTAAATCTCTTTACATTTTTTCAACTCATTTTCAAAACACAATTAATACAATGAATTAATGTATTCAATTAACACAATTAATTAACTTATTCAATTAACATAAAAGACGTTTTTTTTCTATGTTTCACTCTTTTTCGGGAGTGTTTTTTTTTTCCATGACGGCTTCATCAGTGTAAGTTAAAAGTAAGCAGGCCTGAAAGGAGTTTTGTCATGCACAGACTATAAATCAGCCACGTTAAATCTTATTAAAGTCCCAAAACAAAAACAGGGCACAGCGATATTGCGGGCCGTCCAGCGATTTCACAGTGGCTTAAACCTTGTCAGTTTGATTTCTTATATCTAAATTACCCTTAACATAAATGAAGCATTTCCCAAACCTCATCAAATATTTATGTTTCTATCAATTTCCTTCCTTGGGAGAGCTGAACTGTTGACTGGGGAGAAACTATGCATAGACAAACAGTGGTCTGCACACTGTCGACTTAAGAGCATATGACTCCGTTTTTTTCCTCCAAAAAGGGGATTTATTATCCCAGGTTGGAGACGTTTCTACAGGAAGTCAGGGGGTTTTCCCAGCAGATATAATAATACTGATTTATGCCAACCACAGAGAGGCATTTTTAATTTTATGTCTGTGGTTTTTTCTCACCTTCTCCCCACCTGATACACTCCCACAAGCTATCTATTATGCTTTTGACTAAGATAAAGAATACATAACATAAAGTCGGAAGTTCTCTCTCTTTCTCCGTCTCTCTCCCTTTGTCTCTCTCTCTCTCTCTCTCTCTCTTTATCTATCTCTTCCCCCCCCCAAAGACAATGGCCTCCCTATTACAAGTGTGGATAATCCCCCCATGAAGCCAGCGTGTTTTGGCAAATTGCTGCAGGTTCGTCTTATTAGGCATCTCCTTTCATTTCCCGGGTTTCCGTTGCCCCCCCCCATCACAGAGGCGGTCTTATCGGGCCGCTGGCTGACTCTCTGTGGCTCGGCATCGTTGCTAAGATTTCAGGTGCTGGGGACAGGGGGCTCCCAGGAAACAGGTGCTCCCTCTGTTTGCGGGCAGCAGAGGTCCCGCCGAAAAACCCTGGGAAAGGCCAACCGCGGCCATAGTTCTACATCAATGGGCAGCTAACAGTCGAGCCATTGATTTCATGAGTCTGACTAAATTGGCATACTTAAGTAGAGACTATAAGTAGTTGTAGTAAAGAGAGAGTGGGGTGCTGTGGGGGGTTATGGGGAAGAAAGTCTCCCATCAGCAGTTTTAGGAAGTGTCTGTTACTCTTAATGACGTGCCGGGGTCTGAGTGAAAGCATCGGAGATAATCTGCTTCCTCTGGGTTTAATCAGTGCTCAGGCCACTCAACTTGCATTTTAAATTCCAATTCCCAAGACATCTATCTCTCCACAGTGTAATGAAAAGCCTCTGTGAAAGATATATACTGTATGTCCAGGCAATATTATTAAGTTTAATTACACATGCCATCAGTGTCACACACTGTAAGTGAATAGCTTCCGAATCATATCTGAAAAATATAGCCCCTCTGTATACAGTGCTGTTCGCTAGTAGCTGTCCATTGACCAAAAAAAGCTCTAGTCCACATAATCCATAATTATACTTATCATAACTGATGCTGACAAGGTATTCTACCCTTCTATCCTATTTGATATAACTCATCTCCATCCATCACTGGCATCCAAAGAAGACACATTACGGCCCATCAATCCCATCACTAGCCCTGATGGCTGAACAGGAGCACAGATAAGCCCTCTGCAGCTTTGACCGCTCCTCCAGGGCCTGAGGTGATCTCACTTCTCTCCCTCTCTGTGCCGAGAGTTTGACAGGACAGCCCTGGCTCTCCAAGTCCTCCAGGCCGGCACGCCATGGCCGACATCAAAAGGGGGGATTCTGTCACCCCCGGCGAACCCTGTCAGCCAGCGCTGTGATCAATGGAACAGGTGTGAAGGGGACCATCAGGGCCCAC
Source organism: Alosa pseudoharengus (assembly GCF_046254945.1). Lineage (NCBI taxonomy): Eukaryota > Metazoa > Chordata > Actinopteri > Clupeiformes > Clupeidae > Alosa > Alosa pseudoharengus. Next base: position 24,004,459 of record NW_027468650.1, on the reverse strand, counting down.
TAGACCTTCAGACCCTCCACTCCTTTATTCAGGCTGTGGAGGGGAGGGGTGTGGGCAATGGGGGAGCCATCCCCTCAAAAGGAGATGTTTGTTGTAGTTGATGCGAGACTACATGGTTCACTGAGATGTAGGTATGGTATTGCGCATCATTCTGTGAGAAAGTTTTCGTCTTCAGTCTCTGCACAAGACTCTGCACAAGACTCACTTTGACATAGAGAGAAATTCTACACTTAAGTCTAATGATAATTTCATGGTAATAATGTTCACATCATCAAAAGTACAGTCACAAAAACTATGGTATTTAGGCCAACTTTAGTGAAGTGTTTCTGGATTGGTGTAACCATGCATTTATGTTGCTCTCTCACATCCCATATTTTTCTCCCTTAGGTACAACAGTGTAGTATTATTTCTTTAATTTTTATATGTGCCGCAGTACTTATTGTTGTTATTTGTTATTTATTGTTGCTTAATGTTCAATGTGGCTCCCTTGAGTGCAAGACAAAGTCCCTTCGGGGCAATAAAGGTTTCATTCATTAATTTCATTCACACTGTAAGACTTTTTAAAACTATTTTTAGTATAGTATGACTATGGGAAAGTACCATCTGCTTGAGATTGCACTGAAGAAAAGATAGGAATGGGTCTGTGAGATATCTACGAGGCTGCTCTGTCTGACCAAATTGAAACATAAACTTAGCATTAACCTCGCTGGTTGCTTGACCCCTCAGTATAAAAATAAGCCTGCTTGTGACATCACGGTCCCCCGTGGCTTGAATAATGTCACACTACCTGGGAAAAATAACTCCCCTTCTCACCCCGTGACCCACCGGATGGCTGGTAGTCAGTGGCCATCCATATCTGGAACCTTCTAACACACAGGGATCACTGCAGCCCAGCGCGTTGCTTGCAACAAGCCCAACTGGAATTTTAATCAGTGACATTCCCTTCCTCTGTCCCCTTCTCCTCTCCTGTAATGCAAACGCGCTCGGTCCTTTTCAAAACAAAGACGTCAGGCTCCTAGCTGTCACTCCGTTTTGGGCCGGTAATGAACCACTTTTTTGAAAAAGAGGCCCAAGACGTCTGCGCCCGAGAGTTCACAGCCCATTCATAACCTCGAAGAAAACCATCATGGTGTCAGCCAACAGAGAGGGATGGAGGGAGGGCTGAACGACCGACCCACCGACCGGCCAACCGAGCAAACAAACTGGCCAGCGATCGTACGGAGAACAAAGACGTTTGCAAATGTCGTTAAACTCCCGCTCTACTCCAATCTGTGCCCAAGTGATAATATATTGATGAGGATTGTCATTAAAGGCCTCTGGTTGCCTCCTGGCGGATTCATTTGCCCTGACCCGGAGCGGAGTATTTTCTTAACACAAGCAGCAGGCAGCTTTGATGTTATCTGCTTATCCAAACAACCCGAGTGGCGTTCCCCTTCCTCCTCCCCTCCTCCTCTTCGCCCCAAACACCCCCCCCCCCCCCCCCCCCCCACGCCAGCCCCCTCGCACGGCGCGGGCCAAGGGCCCACTTCGGAGCTGCAGGCCGAGGGGCCATATTAATCATCGTGAAGTCTGCGAGAGCGCGCCCATAAATTGTGAGCCGGGGTCCTTAACGGTGAGAGTCCCCGGGCGCCCCGTCCTCATTTATCAACACGCTCATACTCCGGATGAGAGGTAAATAAAACTGGGGGAAACGGGAAAGTAGGGGCTGGGCTGGGCTGGGGGTGGGGGGGTGGATTGTGGAGGTATGGAGTAAGGAGGGGGGGGGGGGGTACGTTTTGTGATGTTGAGCATATCAGGGAGGACATAATGACTTTACTCTGTGAGCAATGTGAGTGCACAGCTCTGAACCCCCCTCACTCCAACCACCACCACTCCCACTCTTAGCCCCCTCTGGCCTTACCCCCTTTGGCGAAATAAATAGCCGCCAAACCTGCCTAATGTTTCCCTCAAGCGGAGAGGGAGAAAAATGCATGGGGGTTCTCTCTCTTTCTCTCTCTGTCTCTCTCTCTCTTTCTTTCTCTCTCTGTCTCTCTGCGGGACTGCAGGAAGGGAGTGTGTCTCAAGGCCTACTGCGCCGGGGCTTTGTTTGCCGGCTTCCCACACCTTAATATGTTGGACACATGGCATGACTGCTGCGCTGCGCTGTGCTGTGGCTGAGCTGGGAATGCTAAGGCTTCTACCTCCACGGTAAATTCCCAGGGATATTCGATTCCAGCCAAAGACTTTCAAAAAGGCAAAAAAAAATTAAAAAATAAATAAATGAAAGTCATGTTGATATTTTGTGTTCTCTAAAATTCAGATCAGGTGTACCAAAAGGAAATTAATGTCACCTTACACTGGATTAGGTCTATTACTGCCACCGTTGTTGATCACATCATTGCTCTTTATCATGGAGCACTGTAACATCTGAAAAGAGACACTGATGACCTTCGGTATGGCTCCCTGGGGACAGAACAGAAGGTGGGCTGAGAACAATGGACAGCCCTTTGGCCCCTATATTGTAGGCCCACTGACCCCTCCATGTGTGTGTGTCCTCTCTCTCTCTCTCTCTCTAAGACTTTTATCTGTCCCCTCCTGTTGCACGTTTTCACCCCCAGCCTGTTCTCCAAGGGAGAGGAAGAGGAAGATGAGTAGAGGAGGTGGAAGAACATGTGGAGGAAGAAGAGAATAAAAAGGAGGGGGGGTAGAGACCTGAAAGCCTCAGGCACAGGAGAGACTTAGTGCATTGGCCACAGGAGAGAGCAGGTAAGCTCCGCTCCGCTCCACTCAGGTTCACAGGTTCAGCTCACAAAATGGCTGCCAATGAGGGAGACAGGGCCATTAGCCCCGCGCCAGACAAACGACTGACCCCAGGCTCAGGCACTGGATTACATTTGAAGTCAAAGATCATATGAGGCTTAAGGGCTTCACTATATGCCTGTGGTGGCTGTGAAGTTAATTAGATGTAATGCTGCTTCAGATGAATCTTTCAGTCTACTTCTGGTGGTTTTGGGGGAAAAGAAAGGTAATACAGACATTGGAGCAAAGCATCATTTCAGATGATAGAGCTGGGTTCCATTTGATAAACATTAAAAAGAAATATATGAATATAAATATAAGCATAAACTTTTCTTTTTCCTGTAAGAAAACTCTTTTTTAAGATGTTTTTTTCTCAATGGTGAGTTATATTGTGTTAATATAATGTATGTTGACTCAATGGGCTTTTATTTTGCCACATTACTGAAAGAAACCACATAATAAACTCCATCACCAGTGTCCAATCCCCATTCGTACCGAACACCATTACCATGGTCATGAACAGTAATGACCGCTCTAAAACAGTGATGGCCGCATGCTGGCACCCCGTTGCGCAATCAGGCAAAGGGTGAAAAACAACATTCTCTGGATTGTGTGGGAAGCAGGGAGAGAGAGAGAGAAAGAGAGGTGTGTTTGTGCGGTTGGTACCTGCGACATGGTCCGCCCTCGCAGTACCCCAGCGGGGGCTGTAAGTCCGTCATCGGGGGACCTGGCAGGCCTGTCCTCGCACTGGCAACCCCACAAAGCCTGCCCGGAGACAGATGACAAGAGCACAAAGAAAACACAGGTGGCTGAAGACCACCTGGAGAAAAAAAAACAGAGAGAGAGAGAGAGAAAAAAAAACTCACCTATAACCATGCAATGACCAGAGGCATGGGGTGAAAGAGAGAGAGAATGAGCGAAAAGAAGTGAGAACGGGAGAACGAGAGAAGTGGGAGAGAAAGAAAGAAATAGAGGTGTGGTGAGAAAGGGAGCGAGTGATGATGAGAGAGAGAGAAAAAAGAAAGCAACAGAGACACATTGGCCACCACTCCCTTGAAGTCCCAACAGCACAGCTCCAGGCTGAAGCGCATTGTTCCCCTGAACACCTCAGCGTCACTGTGGTCATATCACATGGTTTTCACGCTCTTCCAACACGCCCATCATTGTGTGTCTCCAGCTAGAGATCAGCATGAAAAATGTGTGTGTATGTGTGTGAGTATGTATGTATGTATGTGTGTGTGTGTGTATGTGTGTGTGTGTACGTGTGTGTGTTTGTGTGTGTGTTGTGTGTGTGTGTGTGTGTGTGTACGCGTGTGTGTTTCGGTGCAATATCCACCTACAATCACATAAAACAGCCAAAGAGTTGTGCTAAACCTTGTGCACAAAAGGGTCAGTCTTACCAGCACTGTGACCTCTCTCTGGGTTTTCAGCGGCAGCCCATGTTTTATCCACATCAGAATTCATTAAATGTTCCGTGCCCGGCACATTTCACAGCCAGGGATAATATTTCACAATAAAGTTTCGAATTGGAGCCCTTTCCCTTATTTCTTAAATCAATATTGTTTAATAATTAACTGAGTCGTCATGCTCCCAAAATCAATGACACGCCTCCCCCCCCCCCTCTCCGTGCAGTATCACTCTGATCAAGATTAATTTCCACACCCGGACACACGTTTATATCTACCTTTGAACTGTGAAGCTGTGCCCGAACGCGCTGACCCCATCCACGCCGCGTATAAATCCCACTGAACGGCGGCGGCGACAGCCCAATCCCGAGATCAAATTTTTCTGTGTGATGGGGAATTTCTGGGGGCCGATAGATCTTTACGGCGAAGATGGGCCCTCTGCCTCAACGGGGTCCTGGAAATGGGAGACTTTTCTGCCGGCACGCCGCCCTATCAGGTTTTCAATGTGCAAGCTTACAGAAACAGTAGTTGGACTTTAAAGAGACGGAGAGCGGGGAGAGTTATTCTGATTGAAGAAACAGCCCATGTGCATTGAGGGGACTCAGCTTAGGAGCTTAGAGCCTGGTCTCGACATCTTCTATTGTCTACTAGGGATTTTTTTCCTCTTTTTTAACGTCACTGTAATACAGAATATAGTCGAGAGGCCTGCCGCTTCACATCGCACATGGAGAAAGTCATAAGAGCAGATTAAGAGTTTTACTGTCTTTACAGAGAAACCAAAGCTGTTAAAAATGGCCATCATGGTGACTCGAGCTGCTTGACAATGCAGCCTTGATAAGACACCAGGCGTTTTTCCATGAAATCAACACCCAGTGACTGATTTGTTACGATTCCCCCCTGTGCCTCAGTTAAGTTTACAATGCTGAGGAGATGGAGGGCCGATTCAGGGAGGCCTCCCCGTGCCACTTCTCCCCGTGATGGGTTTCACCTTTTGTGGCTGAAGCCGGCATAAATCTACCCCCATCCAATGAAGGCTGTCCACAAGTGACTCACGGCAGTGGTCATAAAAGTGAAACAGACAGTCTTAATTGGCGTTCCAGACTCGAGGAAACGGGACTAAAATATTTGCATAATTTCGCGGAAGACGGGGGGAAATTGCTAAAACATGTGAACCCAGGCGCGGCTGCAACCCAACACCGCCTCAGGGCCTGGCTCTTGGGTGCCACCCAGTGATGGCTGTGCCAGGAGGGAGTAGCAGAGGCCAGGGCTGAAGACAGAGAGAGAGAGAGAGAGAGAGAGAGAGATAGAGAGAGAGAGAGGAAAAGAGAGGTAGTGAGACAGAGAGTAAAAGAAAGGGAGTGATAGAAGGGAAGTAAAGAAGGAAGAGAGAAAAAGAGGGGTAGAAAAGGAGATGGTGGAGAGTGGCAGAGAGAAGGAGTGAGAGAAGGAGAGAGAGAGAGAGAGAGAGAGGGAAAGAGGAAAAGAGAGACTCAGGGGGGCCTGGAGGGAAAAAGGTCACTGGCTGATCTTATCGCTGCGCCCCTCACCTTCCCACACAATGCTGATTGAAGGGGGAGCTGACAAAGTCGGGGCCAAAGTCGCACTATCGAATGTACCAAAAGGGCCCAGGCACAGAGCTGCGTCTCAGTGTTGCTCTCTTATTGAGTCCGTCTGCGTTACTGCCCTGTGTGCTCGATTGCTTTGAACACAACATTTGTGTCTAAAATTTCAGCCCGGGCCTCGTTAGTCTGGGAAGGCATTTCAGGCACTTTGGTGTTTTCACACAAATTCCACCTCCATGCTCACACATTACGTATCGTCGATCGGTGCGAACTGTTTGCGCGCGAAGACAAACGGCCACGCATCGAATGAACAAATACAAGACAAAAACTTGCCTCGGCCCAGACACAAGCGGAATCCTAATCAGTCATATTCTAAAACTTGCGTCCATCTGAGAGAGAAAGGTGAAGGTGGTGGAGGAATTAGGGCGGCATAAGCCGGGGTGGGGGGGGGGGGGGGGGTCCGGTTCTCCCGGCCCGAAGTCCGTCTTTCTTTTCCCA
>NW_027468650.1:23895715-23993215 GCF_046254945.1 Alosa pseudoharengus | reverse complement strand
GCCGCCATCTTTGTGGCGACGTTTCAATGATGAATGGGGGAGACTGTGTGTGACTGGAGGGGAAGAGAGGTTTTGGCTTGGGCTTTTGAGAGGGATGAGTTGAGAGATGGCTGCTTGGCATGAAAGCTGGCCGGCACTATTCAGGTATAAAAACAAGGGCTGAGGCTCTCTCACAAATGCTCAGTCACATACAGATCTTCCTCAGAGAAGCAGGTGTTTTCGGCAGTTACGACCGCAACAGATCTTTTCAGGCCATTATGGTTATATTAAAATTGTGACACTCAAGAGATCGATTTAAAAAAGTTTCTCTATGTATAGAGCAAAAGGTAAACGTATTTCCTTCACTTCATTTATTTCATTGAAGTGTTTTCAATCAGTATACAAACTGTCATTTACTCTGGTTATGTCGTTGCTTCGTTCATTTTGTGAGTCCTCAAAGTCCGCAAAGAATTAAGTTCTTTGTATGTGACAGAAAGTAAGCCAGCTAAACCTGTGAAAATATGCAGCAACAAGGACAACACCACCATTAAGGGTATCCAGTAAATCCTTTTGTGTAAAGAGATAATAGCCAGAGGACAATGGCAACGGGCCCCTCCCTCATCTTGTAAGCAGGCTGGGAGAAGTATGTGTGTGTGTGTGTGTGTGTGTGTGTGTGTGTGTGTGTGTGTGTGTGTGTGTGTGTGTGTGTGTGTGTGTGTGTGTGTGTGTGTGTGAGTGAGAGAGAGAGAGAGAGATAGATAGAGATAGAGAGAGAGAGAGAGAGTGTGTGTGTGTGTTTCTCTGTGTGTGTGTGTGTGTGTGCGTAAGCTCAGCGAGAAGAAAACACTGGAGGGGCCCGCCACGGACACTCACCTCTTACCGGCAGCGGTCATCACGTCAGCGACCTGCCCAGAACAATGACAGGGGATACAAGAAGGAGGAGGAGGAAGAGGGGGAGAGTCAGAGAGGATAGTCTCAGGGCCTGTGGACATGGACAGGGATGTTGTCTTGTCAGTCTACACCCAGGCCAGAGCTCTCTTCCTCCCAAACCCACCCACACCTTCACCCCCACGTCCCCTGACCTCCACCTCCTCCTCAGGCCTCCTTCGCTCCCTGACTCGACCACTGCCTTAGAGCGGCGCACATCCAGCCACAAAGAGGCTCCATTCTCTCATGAGAGAGAGAGAGATAGGGAGGGAGGGAGAGAGAGAGATAGGGAGGGAGAGAGAGAGAGAGATAGGGAGGGAGAGAGAGAGAGAGATAGGGAGGGAGAGAGAGAGAGAGGGAAGGGGAGCAGGGATGGGGTGTGGATTGGTGAGGGGGGATGTTGTGTGTGTGTGTCTGTGTGTGTGTGTGTGTGTGTGTGTGTGTGTGTGTGTGTGTGTGTGTGCGTGAGGGGAGTGTGCGTGTGTGTGTGTGTGTGTGTGTGTGGAGGGGGGGGGGGAGTGGTGCGCGTTCCTGCCCCCCCTGTAACTCTATCACCTGCCTAAAAGAAAACTGTGTCATCTCCCCCTGCCCGGCAGGAAGTCTCCCACAGACCAGATCAGACACACACGCTAATATTCAAAGTGACCTTCAGCGCGCCACCAAACTTTCTCACAGTCCCGTGCTGCCCCCTCCAAACCCAACAATCCAAACACACACACACACCACACACACACACACACACACACATTCACAATTTACCACAATTTACCTCCCCAAAATACATCATACATACACATTCACATACACACATTCACATGCTCCACAAGGGGTTTAACAAAGCTGTGACAAGTTGTTTTGAAACAAGATGGTCACATCTTCAAAAGCCTCAGATGATGTGCATAATGTGTGCCATCGTCTCTCACCACTGCCAATGCAAACATTATCAAGTGGGATAATCCAAGGAAAAGTGGAAATGCTGCAGCTGTCAATAAGAGGAAGCTGTTTCAAAGTGTTTTAAATTTTTTCATTCACTCCCTAAGTCAGTGTATTTTGTTTGTCTCAATCACAGTTTAATTCTTAAGCTGAGCTGAATAATGGCATTTCAAATGTCCTCATGAAGCCAACAGTGAAGTAACACTGAAATCTGTAATAAGAGTTAAGTGCTCATGTGTTAGTTAGGCTGTACCCTGTGGATGGAAAGAATGAAAGCACACACACACAGAGAGAGAGAGAGGGAGAGAGAGAGTTTGTGAGAGAGAATGTGTTTGTAAAACCTCAAAGCCTGCGACCCTGGGTCTCGGCCGGGACACAAGGCAGAAGTTTGTGCTTTTGGTTTAATCTACAAAGGAACCCTAAGAGAGCGTCAGTGTTGGCTTTGGACCTGCAGTTCCTTCCTGTTCATGGAAATTTCTTCATCGAAATATGTTTTGGTCCACAAAAAGTCCGAGAAGGCCTGGGTGGGTTCATGCTCCAGCACACAACCCCGATGTTCATGGAAATGTGTTCCACCTGAATAAAGGAGACTGCAAACACATCAAGAATGTCAAGAATTTAATTAAGTCAGGGATAATGTGGAGTATGCTTTTTGGCACTCAAGACAAAACATACTCACATATGAAAATGCACACACACACACACACACACACGCACGTGCACACACACACACACACACACACACACACACACACACACACACACACACACACACACACACACACACACACACACACACAGCAAACAAATATACAGGGGGTGGGGGGGTTAACATTTCAGCCTCTCTAAAACAACTTTTCATCATTTACAAGCAATATCCAAGACATAAATGGATACAATCAAATCCGGGACATTGATGTCAAACAAGAAGAGCTAGTCACCTAGGGGAAATAGTGTAAAAGAAGCTCTAGACGTCTCAAATAGAACACTCTTGACCTCTGCTGGTTGATTGGTGAACTCAAAGTCACCCTATGGGACACTGACTCAACAGCATTACAATGAAGTGGCCATGGACAGTGAAGTCAATGTGTAATGTAAATGCACGAATAAGAAGAGTTACATGACTTATTTTAATGTGTAAGGCTGTTAACCATCATAGTATACCATTGTACACACAATACCATGTTATTTTAATTTTGACAAATTTTAACCCATTTCTCATAACCACTGGTTTGTTTTTAAAAGTCTACTTTTATTGTTTTTATAGTTAGAATTTATTTTTCCACTGTAAGTGAAGTGTCAAAATTTTACTATGTTACTGTAAGGTTGCTACACTTTTGAAATATGCACAATATGCATGTACCTTTACAACCACTAGGTGGAACTGTTCAGTCTCATTCACTGGGCCTACTCCTTATGAATGGATCCATGTTACATTAATAACTGTGTGTGACAGAAATTTGGAAAATATGACACCATGTCAGAACAAAGCATAGCATGTCCTATCACTACAAATAAGAGTGTGCTTTGTGAGAAATGACACAGAACAACGTTTCAGTTTCTCATTAAAACAATGAAGCAATTCACAAAAAAAAGGTAAAAAAGTCACAATGTATCACAGTAATAGATGACCGCGTTATTAAGCGTAATTTTCCAGCAAATCTCTGAATTAATCCTTTCCCATTGAGCAACCCGGCGGTGGGGAAAACGCAAGAGCTGATTGCCTTCTGTCCGCCAAAGTGCTTTATCTCAGCGGCGGCTGCCTCAGGAGACCAATTCAGTGTTCTGGGAAAAGCCAACTCCTCGACAGCTGCGCTCCACCAGAAATGTGATGAAAAGTCACCCTCTTCAGGGTTTAATTATCAGTGTTCTGCAGAGCATTCCAAAACCAACTTTCAGACTCGTAAGTGGGGGAATACCACAAAAGTTGCTGAGTTTATTTAGGGCTCTGTTATATTTTGATGAAGCGTTTTATTCTGGGGTCTTCACTGACACTCAGGTTGACATAAAAGGATTTCACTAGACGATGTGTTTAGTCTAAAAGAAGGGCTGACTAAGATCTTATCTGAGTGTTTTATATAGCCTTCTAATGGGAAGATCAGACATGGGATGGGAAAAGTAAGAAGAGGCAGGCTTCAGAGAAGAAAAGGATTTTCATAACATGGAGAAGAGATCCATATGCATTAGACATCAGAAAAGAATAAAGGATGTATATACTTAACACAGATAGATAGATAGATAGATAAATAGATACAGGCATGCATGCAAGTGTGGATGGATGGCGATATGTAACACAACAGAACAGCCAAGTGTCTCTGTGCGTGTGTGACCTGGCAGCTCCAGGGACTGAAAGACCATTCTCCTCATTACACCAGGAGTCATTTGGCTTGATGAGGTAATGAGGCAGAGTTAATACCATTGAACTTCAACTAATCCTCATTCATAATGGCGGAACCTTCTTAATGAAAAGAGGAACTATTATACTGTCTCAGTAACGTGCAAGTTCTCCTGAGGAAGAGGATGAAGATACTGTAGCTAGAGGATCATAGGCCTTAGCTACCTTTTACAGCTGTCATGACATTCATTAAAAAAGGGCCCACTCCGTATTAAGTGTCCTTGTAACAGAGTACTTTAGCATGTACTATGTACATTTCCATGTGTATGTACTCTATGTTATTGCACATTGCAAACTCTAATCTCAGACCAAAGCCATAACTTTACTTCAAATGATTTAACACGGTAATAGCTTGCAATATAAATGTATACTGTGTATAGCAGGGAGGGATTCTTAAAGTGCTTATTAAGCATTAATTACATTGTACCCAAACTAGGGCAATACTTTCCGAAAGCTTTTACAATCAGTGGTAACACATTAAATGCATCTCTTTCATTAAAATCACTATAAGGAGTTAATTGTATTTGGAGATTGTCACTGAAATACAATGAATGATAGATCACAAACCTGTGATAAAATATTGGATATTGAGCTGTTGTTTATATCTATTGGCTGGGCGCTATAATAAATAAAAAATATGTGGACATCTGCCTGTCAATATGAAATAAATAGACTGCATGCTGTCTGTATACTTTATGTTCCAACTTGTCATGCATACAAATTATTACAATTTTCAAATAAATGTCTCAGGGGTCTAAAAATATAATGTAATTTTTAACAGAAATAAAAAGATACACAACAGTACATTCCATGTACCTCAACATGGGACTGCAGTTCAATGACAAGAAGTTTTGCAGTTTGTCATAAGTGCTATAGTGTAGAGGACCCACACTCAAACCACAGAAATAATGAGTACAACTTTCCTAAGTAAATTATGGGCCTCCCACAGTAACATCAATATTTCAGCACACTTATCAGTGGGAAACAGCCTAATGAAACTAACAACCTGAATCCTTCACATTGCCATACTGAATGCAAGTGTATTGAAGCACTCTTCCTTAAGTACGCTACACCATAATGGGACCTCGGAGTATATCTCAGGGCCACGTGGAAGATATGCAAATAGTTGTAGCCCAACAGAATTCGTAGTGGGTGAGAGCCTGAGGAGTGCGGTTAAGATTTTAATGTGACTTAAGAGTTAGGAAAAAAGATATTGACAATGTCACACAAAATTTTGCAAACCTCCAATGTATACTCATTTAAAAATGTCAATAATCAGAAAAGGTCACAGGCATAATGTCATTATGTGGGTCAACTGGAAGAGGCTACATTATATGTATCATGACATAAACATTAATCTTATGAAAACATATTGCTTGAGATTACTTGACTCTCATTGAGATGACAATGCAATAGAATGAATTGCCAACTGGGAGATACACACATACTGTAAAAACATAAAGAAATAGTAGTGTCCGTAAAAATGCAGTCCAACCTCTAGCAGGTCTAGACAACCTGTCGCCATATGGAAACATTAGGTATAAATAGTCACAGTAACAAATTCCTATGTTAGATTTCGTAACACATTTGAGATTTCAAAGCAGTTTGTAAACTGAGACTGAGTTCAAGAAATGCAGCCATCAGTGGACAGAATGTGATAAATACGATTGTGGGAAGACTAAGTCCAGCATGTCTCCAGCAGGCATCACTCATGCAGTAGCCCCACACAATCTGGCAGCGGTGGCGATCTCTTTGCTGTCCTCTGGTCTGCCTGAGACCACGAAGGGCCACGTCTGTGGACAGAGAGAGTACACAACAAAATGGGATTGAGGTTGATTTGCCAGAGTCTGGAAAAGAAATGCATGGTATGTAGAACACCAGAAAACAACTTGTGAGAAAAAGTTGAGAGTTGTCCAAGTCTGGTCTTAAGGAGGCACAGACTATGACTTGTTTGAGTTGTTCTGGCATAACAATTCATTATGATATGGATATAATACCATCCAGAAGAATGGAGCATGGCCTGCTGAATATTAGTTACCATGCACAACAGGTGGCTATACATTCAGCCTACACACGAAAGTCCATGGAAAATTCAACTACTGTAGTTCTATCATATTTCACATAGCGGAGATCTGTTTAAAGACTAACATACAACACGGGACTGTTGCAGAGACTTTTCTTCGTTGAAATCATTTTGGTCTCATACCAAATTTACCGGATGCACAAAACTGTTCTCATAACGGTCCTCCTGCAAGAGCTGCCTCAGATGAGAAATGTAGCTGGAGGCAAGTCGCAGCGTGTCCAGTTTGGAGAGCTTGGTGTCTGCCGGTACCCACGGCAAACTCGTCTTCAGTCTTGAGAAGGCTTTGCTAAGCACTCTCATTCGCGCCCTCTCCCTGGCGTTGGCGGCGTTCCTTTGAGTCTGGCGGCCATCCGATTGGTTTTTCCCCTGTTTACCGTTGGCGCTGGTCTTCGGCCGTTTGCTTTTCCCCTCGTAACTGTCGTCTATGCAGAATTCGTCCTCAGAGTTATCTCTTGAGTGGAGAAGTGACTCCGATGTCATGTCCCGCGTGGGCCGTCTACTCTGCGCATTCAGCTGTAAAACAGGTAATTCGTGGATGTCCTCAGCATCACTCAGTGACCCGGTTGACATTGCTAATGCACCTGTTCCTTGCCAGATGAGGTTGAAGCTTCCCTAGGATAAATTGAAGAGTCTGTATTGAAATTATCACGACTTTATCAACAGCTACTCCAGCAGATGTTGTCTAAAACCATCCATTCTCAGATTATTGGAAATTAAAACTTTCAGAGGCATAGCCTAGCCTACCAGGCAGCTATAATGTAGAGACATATCATAACAAAAATCTTTGAGCCCAGAATTTTTACATGTTTGCGTCCTCCAGTGATGTTAAGCCACTGTTAAAAAGACAGTGCGCTTTTGCGTTAATGAACTTGTTCTAAGTAGCCTACTCTGCGCCCTTCAAAAGTGAAACTCTGTCCTCCCTCCCGCTCACAGCAGATTTAAATGTAAGGGACTCTGGGGTCTTCTCCCCACCCCTTTTTTCTTCAACCATCATTCCTAGGCTGAACATCATCCCCAGATTTACATAATCAAGGATTTTGACTGGTCTGTGAGGACAGTCACACACATGGACACATCTTGATAGGTGTGACCAGGAAGGCATATCATAACATCTTAAACGTTTATTTGAATAAATGAAAAACAACAGGACTGCAAGGCAGATATATAACTAGATATACATTAGTATGTGTATTAACCCATCAAAATATAAGTGATGACATTCTGACAACTGTTAAATAACCATAGTTTGTCATGAATGCAGAAAATGATTTGCTTAAGCCAAAAAGATGTTTGTGGATGAGCACCACAGTTAAAAGACCTACATAATCTACACTTCCTATACCATGCCCTCCATGTCCCCATGTTTGTGCAGGAGTGCTTGTGTAACAGAATCATCTGAAAACCTTTATCAAACATCTCTAATCCAGCAGGCCACTTTCACAGAGCTATCTAGTTTCACCGTGTGTAGCGTGGTTTCACATACGGCTGATGTGCATTGGCTACAGCTGTCGGCACTTTCGGCTGTCACATCTGGAGCAGGCAGGGGGGGTGCGGTGGTGTAGGGTGGGGAGGGGAGTGATGAGGCGGTGGAGGAACTGGGGGAGAGGTGGCAGAGCCCCCGTGTGAACGAAGCCTTAGAGGAGCCACCCATTGGCACACAGAGTGGGAAAGTACTCGGGATGGTCCCAGATAGATGGCCACCGGTAGAAGGTATAGCGATGGGCCAGATGCGGCCTTAGCCTGGGATGGATCTGGTCGTCTGGACCTGGTTTTGTCAGACCATAAGCATGTTTCATCTCACAGTCTATGGTTATCTCTAGCTCTATCTTGCATCTTTATTTGTAGGCTACACTTAAAGACACCTTCATAACTGAAGACAGCTGCTTGAAACATGTCAATAGTACCTCATCAGATTGTTCCTTTTTGTCTTTGTGAGAATGCAAAATGAATGAAGGCTAGTTGTTTTTATAGGATAACTTGTCTTTTTTAATGTTTTTCGTGTGTGGACTTGAAGGATTCTTTGGATCTGGTCAGTTAAGGCCAGTGCTATTCCATAGTGGTTTGGAAAGAAATGTGTTTAAAACAACATTAATCAGCACACATGTGTTTCAGGGGTTGAATATTAATGCCCTGGCCCAACTTCATTTCCTCTTCATTACTGGTGCTGCATGTCTTCTTTTCCAGGGAGAAATGTATGTCATTAGAATGAAAAGATGTATCAATCTAATTTCCACCCACTTCAAGGTTGCCTTATTAATGACCTCTATGGGATCAGCTGATCAAGTTTGACTGATAGCCTGCCGCAATTCTTTCTTTCTCTTTGGCGTTTTTTTCTGTGCAGTTGAACATTTTATCCCCATCCAGGGAGAAATTAGCTGTGTTATCGGAAACCTTAGTATTGTCGAACCTGCGCGTTAGTTTCTCTAGAACTTCAAAGATGAGGAAATAAAAATGTCCTTGGCGCCAGAAGACATTTCTGATTCTGTAACTGATAGCCTCGGGTGCTAGCGCCCGTCCAGTGTTTCCACTTTGTCCATCAACCTCTTGGTTTCAAGACCAACTAAACCACAGAGAGAGCGAGCAACAGTGAGAAATGCAGCACATGAGAAGTGGGGAAGTAATACTATCCCACCTGACTCTGTGCTAATTACTATGTTGATAGCTTGTCTCGTTATGTTTCATGCTCATTCTTTTTTTTTTTTTTTTTAAGACTTGCTTTTAAGAATGTATTCTATGTGTACTATACTGTACTGTATGCATTTTCACTGGTGTAGTGTCACGACATGTGATTGCAAAAATCTTCCCACAGGAACTGTTTGCAGTATCTTACAGTGTTTTCCAGCAAATCTGATATCTGAGAGAATGTGCATCCCATTTTAATTGGTATGAAATTATGATTTTTCATCACAATTGCTGCCCTTGGCCAACCATTATCCAACAGCACAGCTGAGAAGCACGCTTGGTTTTAACCGAGGGTCTCTGCCAAGTCTAGTGAGCTCTTGGAAGGAGTACTATAAACAGCTCTAGTGTCTATGGCACTCTGCAACCACTCAGAGAGCTTCTCATGACATAAAGCAATCAATGTCCTATGTAATTCCCATTATCAGTTATGTTTATTGTGATGGCTTTGCTAAGGGAGACTTTGACATTGTGCTGTTCATCTTATGGTATATAGCTTATACAATTGATTGTTTGAATTGCAAAAAAGGGAGTAGTGCATTTGAAGTGAGATCCACATTAAAGTGGCTGTGGAGAAGTAATGTGCCTCTGTGACTCCTTTTTGTGTAGAAAAGACATATGATCCTCACTATAGGTCATGCTGCAAAAAAATAATAACTCCTCAATATGTCCTTAGTTGCCACCTGTAGGTGGAATAGAAAAAACATGTTTCAGGTGAAAAAAATCTTTTTTAAGGGTGTTTACTGTCCACACATGGGGCCTGTTGTTTTTATGCCCCCCTCAAGGTAAAGCCATTTTTCTGTAACCAGATGAAAAAGAGGCAAGAGAGTGCATCTCTCTCTCTCTCAGGGCCCAAGTGTTTCTCACATTTCTCTCCCTCACAGGACAGGAATGCTCCCTAATCCAAGGACACATTCTCAGGGTTCCAGTAATCCCGTAGCTCCTGAGTCTTTCTTTCACATGAAAACGGCACATCAGCTGCGTCTCCCGTGTGTGCGCACCCTGAAAGAGGGATCATCCTTGAACTTGTCATCTGGCTGATATTCAATTCCCGTGTCTATGTACTATGATAGAAACATATTGGCACACAACCATCTCTTTTCATTTTTTGGGTATCCATCACTGTTTGTGTGTGTGTGTGTGTGTGTGTGTGTGTGTGTGTGTGTGATCCAAGGGACATCAATATAGCTCTAACACGCAAGGTCTTCTCTGTAAACCTCTAGATTTATTTCTCTGTTTGTTTTACGCGTTGAGTAGACAGTTACAGTATGATGTGTTGCCACGGTAACAAACCCACAACAGATGTCATATGGACAAAAAAGTTTTATTTTTTATTTTTTTAGAAAAAACTAATTGCTAATAATTTAAATGATGTCAAGTCAGAAGGCTTTGTAGAAGAGGAGAAATCTCCTCTTGTCTGTCAGTGAGCACATTAAAGGTCACTATTTGGCCAGCCTGGTTTCCCAGTCACTTCTCAAAAGTCTTTGAGCCGCCAAAGACAGGTGCAAGCCGATGACATCAGCGCCAATTTGCACTCTCCTCCTCCTCTTCTCTCCGTCTCTCTTTCTCTCTCAGACCCTGTTCCCATGGTCACCAAGGTCTCCCATACAGCTGCAGCAGAAAGCAAATGGCGTGTAACTGCATGAAAATGGCCATTAGGAAAATCAATGTGACCCTCTTTTACAAGACCTACACTCTTGGAATTAGAGGGAGGTTTAATTGGTTTCAGTGTCCAACTGGGGGAGTATGTACTTTCAGGAGGTGCTCTTTTACACTCTGTTCCACACAGTGACCTTAAAGCTTATGAAACTCTCAGCAACGTCAGAAAGACATTGCCCATTTTTTTTACTACTGTACTATATGAAACTATAACTCTAGAATGTAAACGGATATATACTGTACTTGTAAAAGAAATCATGGTAATCTATATGGGATATATATAGTATATTGTTTTGTTGCTGATTTTGTTTTTGATGGTAAAAAGACTTGGTTGTTCATTTGGTTGTTATTACTAGCTAGGAATGTACAGTACAGTCCCCTGTGTATATCTGAAATCTAAATGTTCAACTCAGTGGTACATCTACATAATTAGATGGTAGCAAAGCAGACAGCTTCAGATTCAATTCTGCCATTTATCCCTGCAGAGCACCCTGCACACTCAGAAAACAGCAGCAGTGGTGGTGGTGAACGTGTGCTGAATCTCGGTGCAGAACAGACACCCGCAGGCACATGGACACCTGAAGGTAGGATCACACAGGGAGGGATGATTTGAACACAATGCTCATGCTGTTTGGATTAGCTCTCAGTAAGATATGTATAACCTATATTGACATTTGTATAAATCATATCATATTAAATTTAACTCAGGGTTCCAGTAATCCTGTAGCTCTTCCACATGAATACTGCACATCAGATGCATCTAATCTCTTGTGCGTGCATGCACTTAACCTTTAAACACTGTTCGTTGCTACCCCCCTTAATTTACTGTTCACGGTCAAATTTAACCGGACAGTTTTAACTGCTCTTAAATACCAATACCATGACAAGAAGTATTATTTAATAGAACATTATTGTAAACAGACCCTTATTAGAACATTAGCATCTACATCATGTGTGTTTGTGGGTGTGTGTGTTTCTGTATGTGCGTGAATGTGTGCGAACTCTGGTGGTTCACATGCACAGTGGTAACATGACAACATGAACTGACAACATGAACTCTCTGTCTGTGTGTGTGTGCGTGTGTGTGAGAGAGAGAGAGAGAGAGAGAGAGAAAGAGTGGGTGTAAATGTGTGTGTGTGTGTGTGTGTGTCACATGCACAAGTAGCAACATGAACTGTGTGTGTGTGTATGTTATGTGTGTGTGTGTGTGTGTGTGTGTATGTTATGTGTGTGTGTGTGTGTGTGTACATGTGTGTGTGTGTGTGTGTCTGTTTGTGTGTGTGTGGATGGGTGTGTTTCTGTATGTGTGTGAATGCCTATGTGTGCGAACATTGGTGGTTCACCCGTACAAGTGGCAACATGACAACATGAACTGTGTGTGTGTCTGTGAGTGGGTGTACATGTGTGTGTACTGTATGTGTTTCTGTTTGTGTGTGTGTGGGTGTGTGTGCATGCATGCTTGTGTGTGGGAACATTGGTGGTAAGTTGTAGGAGTGTATGTAAGGAGATGTCTTATATCCTGGAAGAAAATTATATTCTTTCCCATTCATTTCCTATGGCGGTCATTTTTGACCGTAAACAAAAAAAGTGTTTCAACGTTGAATAAATCACTCAAAATTCAAAGAAAGTAGTCAAAATAAATTCTATGTGTTCAAAAGCCTTTTGTGAAGGATATCATAAGATCTTGAGGGAATCTGATGAAAAATGCCATATTTATGGTACAGGGAATGTGTAAATCGGTCATTTTTGACCGGAACAGAAGGTTAAAGAGGGATACCTGAACTTGTCATCTGGCTGATATTCAGTGTCTATGTAGTATGATAGAAACATATTGGCACATGATCATCTTTGTGTGTGTGTATGTGTGTGCGGCTAACCCAGTATATTATTTTAAAAAGCCTAGGTACATGGGGTTAGTTACTTTACTGTAGTTTGCATACCGAGCCAAACGGTCTACAGAGGATGCAATCTGCTCTGCCCTCCACCCAGCCCTCACCCACCTGGAAAAAAGAGACTCATATGTGAGATTGCTGTTTATAGACTTCAGTTCTGCATTCAACACCATAATACCACAACAACTCATCTGCAAACTTGACAAACTGGGACTCAGTACCTACCTCTGCAACTGGCTACTGGACTTCCTCTGTCAGAGGCCTCAAGTAGTACGTGTTGGCAACAATACCTCAAGCAGCATCACACTGAGCACAGGGGCCCCCCAAGGCTGCGTGCTCAGTCCGCTGCTCTTCACCCTGCTGACGCATGACTGCACTGCAACCTACAGCAACAATCACATAGTGAAATTTGCTGACGACACAACTCTGGTGGGTCTCATCACCAAGGGCGACGAGACTCAATACAGGTTGGAGGTCGACCATCTGACCACGTGGTGCAGGGACAACAACCTCCTGCTGAACGTCAGCAAGACCAAAGAGATTGTTGTTGACTTCCGGAGAGGTCACACCCAACACCTGCCACTGACCATCGACGGTGCTGTGGTGGAGAGAGCGAGCAGCACCAAATTCCTGGGGGTGCACATCAGTGAAGACCTCTCCTGGACCACCAACACAGCATCACTGGTGAAGAGAGCTCAGCGCCGCCTGTACTTCCTGCGGAAACTCAGGCGAGCAAGTGCTCCACCAGCCATCATGACCACATTCTACCGAGGCACCATTGAGAGCATCCTCTCCAGCTGTATCGCTGTGTGGGGCGGAAGCTGCACTGAATACAACAGGAAAGCCCTGCAGCGCATAGTGAACACAGCTGGAAGGATTATTGGTGCTTCACTCCCCTCCCTGAAGGACATTTACACCACCCACCTCACCCGCAAGGCGACCAAAATTGTGAGTGATGCAAGTCACCCCGCTCACAATCTGTTTGATCTACTGCCCTCTGGGAAGAGGTACAGAAGCCTGCGCTCCCGCACTACCAGACTCACCAACAGCTTCATACACCAAGCTGTTAGGATGCTGAACTCTCTCCCTCCTCTCCCCCCTCCACCCTCAGCTACATAACATCCTGGACATTGGACCCACAATGGCCGCCTGCACCACTCCACTTGCACACTTGTACACTTTGCAACTTGTTGCTGTTGTCCTGAAAACACAACACTTCTGCTGCTCTTACATAACTTGCACCACTATGCCACTTTATTTCTTACTTAGGTCAAACAGAACTACCTCAGCCTCTTATTGGCCTGACTTTGCACTAGTATTTTATTTTATTGACTGTCTATGCACAATTTCAACCAAATTTTGCTGCTCTTATTTTTTCATTATATGTGCCCTCTTATTTACTTATTTACTTACTTTTTTTGTTTACTTGAATGTTATGTTTGTCTGTGGACTTAAAATTGGTAAAATATGTCTTGTCTCCACCGTGGGATAGTGAGAAACGTAATTTCGATCTCTTTGTATGTCTGGAACATGTGAAGAAATTGACAATAAAGCTGACTTTGACTTTGACTTTGACTTTGTAAGAAGAATGGGTTTGGTTCAGGGAGAATTTACTTTATATTGAAATCTATATACCATCCTTACTGTACTGCTCTACTCAAAGCAACAAACAGTAACAGCTGGTGACAGTGTCCCTCAACATCCACTCTGGGAGCTGAAATCATCTGTATCCATATATCATTTTCATTATCCACTATGTTTATTATGATGGCTTTGACCTGTTTGAGAGGGACATTGACATTACAATACAGTAATGTATACAATTACAATATTTTTGATACATCTGATGTTCAGAGAGCATATTCTGTCCACTGAAATCTGTATGCCACCCCCATTGTGTTTACACAGTCAGCCTCACCATCACCACTCACATACTCCCCCGTAGTGGGCAGAGAGGACTGCAGAGCTTAATCTAAGTACTGCTATCGGCATCTCCCAGTGTACACTTTCAGGCCGGGAGAAGGCCTGTGTTTTGAGTGTAACAAATGACGCACCTGTTGTGGTGTTTACCCAGGGGAGCAGGAAGAGGGCAGAGCAAAGGAGGGTGTGCAAAGAGGCCAAGCTAATCGCTATGAAGGCCTCGTCCATGTGTGACGGATGGGACCTTGTGAGACGCTTTTTATTTAGTCTTTTTTATGTGCGAACATAATTTGCTTTTAGAGGCGGAGTTGAAACAGACTCCTCCGGTCCGTGTCGCAGTTGCGCCCCAGGGGTTTACGGCTGTGGGAGTCTAGGGGAGAGAGATGGGTGACTCGGAGTCCACTCAAGTAACATGAAGAAAGTTGTCACCAAGAAAGTGGTACCGGACTCTCTTTAAGATGGGCATATTGAAGCCTGTTTCTTTTGACCCGATACCAATGTGTGGGATAATTTTTTAGTGTATAGTGTAAGCAATAATTTCTCCAACCTGATCATTTAGACTGAGACATAGCCTGCAGCAGAAACATACACAGGAATATATTCAGTAACTTAATTCATGTCATTTGAGTTTTAGAATAATTTCAATTAAACAACTTCCTGTGATAGTTTAATACATCTAGCCTGTTGGACCATGTTGAATCGTAAGGTGTCAGGGCTTTGTTAGATACTTCTATTTCTCACAGCACCCAATCAAGGCATTTCTAATGCAGAGAATTTGGCGCCCATGATATGAATGAAGGCACAACTGATGTGAAGAAACTGCGTGGGACTGTAAGGAATGCAGTTTCATTTCTAACCAACTGGCACAGAACCTCCATATATCCATATCTATGCTGGAGTCGTGATATCCCCACCGTTCCCATGGCACTGAACTGCTAAACAGACACTAAATGAAATTTGTTCTGTCACCGCCATTTTAACAGCCCCCATATCCTACATGACTCCCACTCTTCATTACAGCCAATCAGCAGGCTTCGTTCAGAGAGGGCCTCGCTTTCCATGGGAATTTCACCTCGAAACTGCATAGCGCTAGGATACAAAGCCCTGTTGAATTATGGGAGCGGAGTCGTAAATCTGAAGTATGCTTGCTCTCCTCTGCAGTCGAGTGGGCACGGAACCGCTATGCAAAAGCCTCGCGGGGTTGTTAGGTCCGGGCAGGGGGCCAGTTGGAATTTACATGCTAATTCTTCTGCCCAACCCCGAGACCCCCAAGAACTGATTGGGGTAATAAATATCTATCTGTGATGCTCCGCATAGCAAGGTTTATAGTGGACGGGGCTCTGCCCACGTGGACTTATCAGTGCATAAATCAGACGGCTGGCTTTTCAAATACCCTTCGCTGTCTTTGTCTTGTTCAAGTGCACCAGTCCACCTCACACTGGGGTTTGACACAACTCTGGCTGTTGTGCCCATGTAGTGTGAAAACACACTCCGCCAAATGTTTGGACTCGTCTGACAGCTTCAGAGAGGGATTCCCACACAGCATATTTAAAGCATCAGTTACACAGTCAAGAAAGTTGAGAAGAGACAAGCAGAGACAAGCATCATGTATTACTTGACCAACCACAGAATAACCACAAAATTGACATGAAATAAGTCACAGTATTAAATATAAGATATACTGTATATATGACCATGCTTTATAGTAACCATAGTTACTGTGTACTTTACACTTAATCAGTATGTGAAATTCACAACGTGTTGTTGTACTTGCTGTGAGGGTTAGTGAAATGGAAGTACGTCAGATGTTATGACTTTGGTAAATATGTTCTCATCAACACATTTATGCAAAATGGGGTGAGATATACTGTCTACTTCTGTAGACTGATCACCAGATGCATATGAAGCAAGACTGTATACTGTATGTTGGGAATTACAGTACATGCAGAAAACAGGTACATACACATATTGTGACATGCAAGTAAACTGATGTCCAATGACAAACTTTCATTTCCATTACAACATGAACAGACAATCACAGGGGAAAAGAGTGTAAATAATCAACAGAAATTTTATAGGATACTGTGATATGTTCTAACAGTCTAAAAAAGAACTCCAGTCCTCCACAAACATCTTGTTGTTTCTCTCCTCAGCAAGCATAATTGCAATTTCAATGTGAGGATATACAACCATCCTGTCTTCATCCCAACCTAAAAAGCACCTATATTGACCTAAATAAAGATATAGTTAAAATGTAGCTGTAGCACACAAGCTGGCGAGCTTACAAATGTTCAGGAAACACATGACATGATGTATCCCTATAACTATATTTTCAAGATAAATAACTGACACTCAGAGTGAATACAACACAGGAAAAAAGGGTTTGCTGAGGTCTCTGAAACCTTTCTGTAGCCACTTGTCTCTTTGACCACCAGCATACCAGGCATACGTACAATCAGTGGTGACTTGACTTAAGAGATTTGACGAGGGGGATCCATCTGGACCTCTGAGCGCGGCCCCTCCGGCCGCTGTGGGCATCGTCCGGTCCGTCGTAGTCATCCGCCTCCGATGTGATCTCCATCTTCTGCAGGATCAGCTTCACCATGCTGTGCTGCTTCTCCAGGACGCTGTAGATTTCCCTTAATCTAAAATTCAAAACACACACACACACACACACAAACACATTTGTACTGTAGGAGCCAGTTGAGTATGGAGGTGTAATCAACTTTCAGGAATGTCAGGAATGTTATTTAGTTGTTGTTATGCAGTAAAAGTTATGACTTTATTCATACATACTCTGTAATACTATATCAAATTCACTGTGAAGAAACAAATATGTAAATCGCAGGCAACTGTAACCATCATATAAAATCTTATGCTGTACGAATGGGCATGTAATGGGCATGTAATTTACATCCTGACCACTAGAGGCCACTCAGACACAGGTAATATACATGCCAACTATCCTGCATTAATGATTAAGACAACACACTTAGCCACCACAAGTGCATGTCATAAGTGACCAATAGCAAGTAGAGCTCATTAATGTTGTGGTTAAATTCAATTTGGAATGCTGAGGGCTTCCGACATTACATTAGCTGCAGTTTTGAGACCACTAAAGCACTGTCTTTGCGCATGTCTGGATGAAATAATGATTTTCTTTACCCAGCAGATTAGGTAACGTTAACATGTTAATAAATACACTGGAAAGAAACTTCTGGAAAACATTTAAAGTGAAACATGGGTGTAGACATTATAAGTATTTGTTTGACGATGGTAAACGTGCGTTTTGTCACGTGGGTTAAATAAAATTACTGCATATTGAAGTTCTGAGTGTGCCACGACACTTCTTCTAAACTGTAGACATTATAAGACCAATAATTTTGGTACATTTTGGTAGGGCCAAGAGGGCTATGAGTCACATCTTCCATCTCTGCTGTGAGTGAGGGCAACGAAAATGGTAGACAACGACCTCCATCACAGACATCAGAAATTTTTCAAATGTGGGCAGAGGGAAGAAATGCAAACTAAAGCTATTCACTTCCTTTAAGCCGTTCATTTCCTGTCTGTGAAGGGAGGCGTCAGGTGAGAGGAAGGTCACCTGAGCTTCTGCTTCCTCAGCTCCGTCTCCACCGGCGTGAGCTCCTGGCCACCGGTGTTCAGACGGCTCCGCACCGCCGACACGTCCCTTGAGTGCCAAAACTTGAACATGCTCCTCTAAAGGAAGCACACACACACACACACACACGCAAAATCCAACACGTCAGCATTTCACAGTGATTTATTAATTATTTTATTTTCAATGCTTTTATCTGAACAAAGTTAGATCACCTAAAAAATGTAAAAGGGTTTTAGTGGAGTGGAGGTGTCCTTTTTTGTTGTGTAAAGCACTTTGGTCTTGAATGTGCTATATAAATTAAACTTACTTACTTACTCTCTTGCTTACTTTTTTGGCAGCTGAGACACACCTCACAGAGGGCAAGTTAAGTTTTGTTGTCAGAGAATTACGGCCAGCTAATTCACATATGTCGGCTGGGGTGAACTAATTGCCTCATAAGTGCTTCTCTGTAAACTAACCCTCTCCATATGGATCAGTGATAAAGTCTAGGTACAGTACCACTGTTGCCAAATACCTACATTTCTGCAGGGCTTGTTAGGATAAACAGTGATGGAGGACTTGTCCACTCGCTTAAGGATCCAATATGGAAGCTTCTCCTCCAGGTTTGTGTGAAGATCAATCTGTAAGAGAATAATTTGATTACACCAAAACAAGCGCACAAATCCAAAACAAGTTTTCTTCTTTTTCCATCAAGCGGCTTGGATGCCCTTCTCCGACCTGCATGGCGATCCGCTTCAGACAGGCGTTCCTCTGCACTTCAGCAATGTCTCCGACTGCCAAACCAATCTACGAGTGCCCAAATGGAGACAAATATGTTCAATTTAACAGGGGCCGATTCAAGTCATTACCGACAATTAGCGACAGTGATTCACCACCGCACTCCCTCCTCCTGCTGGGTGGGTGAACGAGTGCGTCTGTCGTTACCATGAGGTTCATGAGCAGGATGGGCATGAGGAGGATGAATAAGACGAAGACCACGTAGGTGATCTGGGGGAAGGCCAACCGATTGCCCTCGAAGGCCGCGAAGAAGTTGCTCTGGTAGTTGAGCTCCCCCACCATCATCACAAAGGTCTGAGCCAGAGACAGGCCTAGCCAGTGAAACTCACTCTGAATGGGACAAAAACACATGATTAAACCTCAGTTACTGGTAATCATAATGTGCGGACACTTGGAGTATGTGTGTGTGTGTGTGTGTGTGTTAAAACTGTAAATGCTTGCTCACCTGATGGAGCATGAGAGCATAGAAGGACAAGCCAAATGCCAGGACCAGGAAGATGACGAGCACAATGACACTGAACAGTGTTTTGATGATCTCACCAAACATCACAACATAAATTCCAAAGTGCTCAAACCTAACATACCGAGGCAGATATATATATATATATATATATATATATATATATATATATATATATATATATATATATATAGAGAGAGAGAGAGAGAGAGAGAGATAGTGTGTGAAATGAGAGACACAAGAAGTAAGAGGTGTTTAAAGCTTTAAATGGTCCATAGACCATAGACCTCTTTATCATCCACCTGTCTGACTTTAGTTTGATGATGACAATAATATGCATGCAAGGTACCAGTACCTCTGCAGGTAAAGCAGGAAGTTGACCCAAGCCAACAGGATGGCCACAGCTCCGGCCTCCCAGACCCAGTTGTCCTCCACACCAAACATGATCGGAATCGTGAACATCAAACTGGCGATAGAGGTCGCCCATTCTGCTGGGTTCGAGGGGTCTTTGAAGTACTTCATTTTCTTTATGCGAAACAAGAAAATGGTAAAGATTTTTTTTTATCGTTATTCATACTCCACATGTCGGCAATAGTGGAAACACATCTCCACTGCTCCATAGGTAATGCAACCAGTGTAATATTGTATGTCATCATAATATCACAGAGGTGATAACCATCACATGCACTCAGGGCAATTGTTGTATTTAAACCCATGCAAGAGAGAGATGGTATTCAAAACAGAGCTGGCCCTGATCTGGCCCACCTCCGCATCAGATCAGAGCCAGACCCTGGCCAGATCCTATTCAGCTGGCCATATCTGGGTTTGCAGATGCAGATGAAAATAAGGGGGAGGTCCTCAAGGCCAGAGCTCATTCCCATTTCCAGGCCTAGTGGTTGTGCAATTCAGACACAGACACAGGCACTGAATCATGGGTAATGGCCCAAATGTCCTCAGTGAGAAACCTCGCCTTGAAGGTTTTCTCTTTAGAGTGACGCCGATTTATTGGCGGGTGCGACATGCGATAGCATGGGTAATGCGATGACATGACAACTGTTACCTGCTGTGACATCTGTGTGATCTGCTTTAATATGGCATAGCAGCTTATGACAATGACCATGATCGTGCTTGAGGTGATTAGATAACTGCTCTGTGGAAGGGAAACAGAAAGCAGAGAGAAGATTAATAAAACGAGAAAAACTAATCTTTTATTTTGATTCATTTCTTTCAACAGTTTAATGGCTCAGAGGGCAATTTTGTTCTAGTCAACCTGAAGTGCAATGCTGTATTTCATAACTTTCAGCCTAAATATATACAGAGTAAACAGCTTAAACAGCTTCTGACAGCAAACACATTGTTTACTAAATGTCCTCCAGGAGCTGAATCCTAGCTTAATCGCAGCCTAATACCTGTGTAATGCTAAACTCTACACTAACACTCCCTTACTTTCAAGACAAATAGCAATATCCCAAATGGGCTCAGCAATGCCAAGAGCAATAGGCATTCTAACCTTGAAGCCGGGAATGTGATGTATTACTCGCAGTTCATAATGAAAGTGAGTAAATTAAGTAATAGGACAAGGACAAGGTTATTACCCAGGAAATGCATATGGGATGATGATGAAGAGCATTAAAAGTAATAGCACATAAAATGTTCTGTCAACTCAAAACACATCTGGCCAACAAGGCCACGTGAATCATGGGAAGGTCCTGGCTCAGAGAAAGGAAGTGTGTAAGAGAAAGGTGACAAGGTGATATTACCGTAAAGTGCTATGGAAATCAGTAAGGCGCAATACCTGCATGCTTAATACATGCCTGCCCTGCACATACTTTAAGATCCCACTGGACACACACTTGACTGGACACTGAGATCACTTTTATGGAATGGTCCTTACATAGTCACGACACCTTACTGTAGCTGTAGCACAAAAGTATTTTTGCACTCTCTATACTACTTACCATTATTTCTTTCTCTCCATAAACATTATTCGTCACCTTCATTGTTCCCTCCACCTGCCTGTATGCCTTTTGTTTCCACACAATGGCTCAAAGAAACTTTTTTTTTTCTGCACCGACTGAGTTCTCTAATCAGCAAATGGAGTGTGCGTGTGTGTGTGTGTGTGTGTGTGTGTGTGTGTGTGTGTGTGTAGGCTGAGTGGAGTACCTGGCGGATTGGGATGGGGCCGACCATGACAGATGTTCCGTTCTGGCCTATGGTTTGCGTAGGCCTCAGGTTGATGATGAGGAAGGTGAGGGGCAGCAAGCCAAGCAGGTATATGACCAGATTGAGCAGGTGAACTTTACTCCCGTACGCCAGCCTGCCAGAGATAGCAGCAGCGTTCATAAAATCAAAACCTCTGGACGGCTTTCTGCCCAGCCGGGGGCTCATTTCCACCATGCATGTGCAGTATAAAAGTATCAAAGGAAAGAGGAAGTGCTCCTTTTTATAGCATAAATGAGACCAAGCCATTAAATATCAATGTGATAAATGGAATGCACATAAATGAAAATTAAAACTATGTTGGGTGAACACCAGTAGTGTTTAAATCATTTGATATTAAACCCTGGTGACTTTTCAGTTTTTTGCTCAGGAGTATATAGCACAGTTATACAAAACGAATGTGCGACATACATTCCAATATTGTTGTGAAATCTCATCTATACATCATTTTACATTCATATCTTGTGGATATGAAATTAAATTTCTGTCCTTGCTGATAGAATACTTATACTTCAAAATATGCTGTAAATGAATATGGCATGACAAATTCTTGCTTAAAATGTGTTGCATAAGCACATGCTTACCATTTCATTTCAAGGTACTTATTGCACACTGGGTGGGTAAGAAGCTCCACACGGTGGTACTGCACCATAGCCTGTGAATTTGCAATGGAAAATGTCAGCGCTTTGATGTTCCGTTGACTTTATATTTCGAGAAGTACAGTCAGTATTTCA
Organism: Alosa pseudoharengus; assembly: GCF_046254945.1. Lineage (NCBI taxonomy): Eukaryota > Metazoa > Chordata > Actinopteri > Clupeiformes > Clupeidae > Alosa > Alosa pseudoharengus. The sequence goes on along the minus strand of NW_027468650.1, from coordinate 23,970,938 downwards.
GCTGCAACATACCATGCATTTAGATTATTTTAGCTTCGGATAAATGTAGGCCCATTTTACTGTTGTGGCTTGCTGTTCATTTGCGTTGTTTTAGTCAAGTTAAAAATAACAGTAACAGACAGGTGATATTTTAATGTGAAATTTGTCTGCTTGTTATTCATGCGAATTAAATATGTTTTTTTGGTCTGACACCTTAGTTTACTATTCAAACAATGAGCCATGGCATGTTCCATAACTGCAGTTCCTTAACTTTTGTTTATCGATTGGAATAGCATTTTTTGATGTACAGAATCACTATGAATCTATTCCTTTTTCCACACCCTGTTGAATGCTTGCTGGAGTCAATGTTTACAGTCACTTACATTCATACATGCCAAAGGTTGCACTCTCAGACTCTTGTCAGTCTTGGCATGTTTCTTCAACTGAACTGGTGCTTGGAGCCACTGGAAATTATACTGGATCTGTAGGCAAAATGAAAAACAGTCATCCCTAAATCTGAGCATAAATAATCTATGAGGTGGTTTGCAGAAGCAATGCAAGGGGGGCAATCCAGGACACCATATGGAGCTGTGTGGCTGGTGTCCTGAGAAGACTCCAAATGGCTTTATACACATAACCTTATGAAGAATCTGTACAGGTGCAACTGTTTGAAGTGTTGGATCAAAAGCATTGAACAAGTTAAAACTCAAGTTAAAAAAAGAAAACAATGATTGTTTAATTTTAACTGATTGCATGAAATGGTGACAGTCAATGTCTGTTTAAGGATATCTCATACATGATTCATAAAAAGTTCTTGTATTTTGGTTTTCCAAAATTCTTCATGTCCTTCAAAAAGTTAAATGATTTCCTTTTAATGGAAATGTAAGTCAGTGTATCAGCAGTGTACTCTGTCTCTGTTATGCAGTGAAGTTCACACTGTGGTAACCTCAGCACTTTCTTTTTCTTTAGCACACTTTTTCTCTCTCTACCTCTTTCCCTGTAATGTGGTCAAAACACTCTTTAAGACTTAATTAAGTTCATCATTCATAACGAACCATATTCATAATGATCTTAAATACAGTATGTGCATTAAAATATGTTTATACGTACATGGTAGTCAGGGCTGTTGGCATCATGGTCTGACTCTCTGATGCACAGGTCCAGTAAGTGCTGTGCAGAGTGCAAGTATCACAGTTACATGGTTAGTATTTAAAGGATACGTTCAAAAATGTCCAAATAGCAACTGAATGTGAAGATATGCCTATGCTCGGTGTTGCCCAGGCATTGAGAAGCCTCTTGCTGCGACCATTAAAGTTAGCCTGATCACCAGCCAAAGATTAACCATTTCTCTTGTACTACCCCTCTCTACCTCAGTGGTGTTGTATTTAATATAATGCAAGTCAATGAAAGGGTGCCATTGATGTATTCATATCCTACAGAATTATATAGCCCTTTAATACATAAACACAGATTTTAAGGAATGGACATACTGACCTTGAAGGATTCGGGGATTAACTCAATCAAGTCAATGACCACACAGCGATGGTCAGAACTATGCTTAAATGTTTTAATAGCTTCGTTTAACCTGCAACATGACAAAAAGTAGTTTATGATGCTATATGTAATCAAATGGATCAGAATTGGTAATGTGACTAGAAGCTTTTTAGGCCTATTAACAATTTCTTTAGATTAGCTATTAACATGTGAAAGGGTTAATCAGTGCTATAAATACCATATCCTTTGGGGGGAAAATGAGACATTCAGGATAATTGTACATGTTTTCCAGTATCCAGTCTAGTTTTATATGTTTTAATGAAAAGGCTTTATGATTTCAATTATTGTATGATAAACCTTTTGATAAAAATATGACATCTTCGGTAACATCCAAAGCAAGAATAAATGTTCCTTGTTGTTGTTGTTTTGTTAGGTCACTATAGATCATGATAAGTTATATAGTACAGTGGTGACATAAATGGAGAAAGTGGTCACGCTACCTTTCATTATCAATGATGGCATCTGCCACTTCCTTTTTCCCATGATGCACTGCTTCATGGAAGAAAGAGGCATCGCTGTTGTTCAGAACAATGGAAGCACCTCTCTCCATCAGAAGTTTCACTGCAGCAACATGTCCCTCTCTGGCAGCCAGGTGCAGAGCTGTGTTCTGTGACCAGGAGTTGAGAAAGGTGAACAGAATCATAAGGCCATTTAGAATCAGAATCAGATTCAGATCAAATTCATCAGTTCATACAAGGGACTGGTTCCAGCCGTTGGTGTCACTCTGGCATACAGTAATTGACCATTTCCGTGCTTATGTATGTATTCTGTTGTATGTCTAGAGATGCATTGTTGGAGAAGCACAGTCTGACATTGAACACATGGACATACTTCAGCTGAAACATGCACTCTTGCAAAGAGGGTATGCTAGCTAGGAGGCCAAACACTGTGGGTGTCTGATGCTACCGTCTGTAGGGGAGTACAATTTATTCACTGCACAGATCCGTACCCTGCTTGTCACTACTGGTATTACACTAAACCAGCTTGAACTTTACTGCCAGTTTGGACGATGACATCAATGTAACCTGTATTATAAGAAACACAGTCTTGCACTGGATTTAAACCTGCACCCTTGAACACAGGAGGTGAGCATGCTAGTATGGAAGCTAAGTTTACTCACTGCACAGCTGTATACCCCTTGGCCACCACTCAGGCTTTAACTGTTTGAATTACATAATACGGAAGTTTGAACAAACTTGTAAGCAATTTGTTAACATGATGGCAGACAGAGATGAGTTGCGAAGTCTTGTATGTGTGTGGTAGGCTGCCTATGTGGTTTGGTTAGTTTCAGTGAGGAAACCAAAGGTAAACAAGAGCAGTCAGGTGACTTCTGACCTCTGACTCCCGTTACAGTATTAACCAAAGTGAAACAAACTTCCAGCATCTACATTTTCAGCTGGATTCAGATGATCGTGGAGGAGGACAGAAATATGTGGACCCTAGTAGCCTATTATTTACATAACATAACTTTGCTGTGTCACCACATAGAGGTGAATGAAGTTATTAGAACATGCGTGATAACTATTACTTCCTTGGGAACATCTTTAGCCTCTGCAGAAATTTGCAATGGAGTTAATATACTGAGACACATACCCCATCCTCATCGGCCTTGTCCAGTAGTTTGACGTTGGCTGCCAGGAGGATTGTCATGGTCTGTGTGTAGCCCTCGGCAGCGGCGTGATGTAAACATGTCATGCCTTTGTAATCACTAAGGATGAAGGGGGAAGGAAAACCTGAGCTAAACATACTACTTACTGCCATATCACAGCTGTTTTTGTGTCAAGTCGTGCCAAGATCTTTGCAAATATTGTCTCGGTAGAATGACACTGAATCCTTATTTTATGGATTACACTAATGAAAGGGTTGTTCAACCAAGTGACATTAATGAATATCACAACTTCCTACAGTTATAATCAGTCAACAGAGAGCTTACTTTAAAAAGAGAAAGATATCTCTGACATGTTACCTTTCTCCACTACAAGGAAAACAAAATAGTGATTTGATCACCAAATTTGTATTTTTGGGTAAATACTGTATTTATCATCTTAGATTACCGGCTAAATCAAATATAGACCTGTCAAATATTTGTGAGTGGCTAGTATCTTCAGTGTAACTCTTGGCAATAATGTACATTATGAATGCAATTTAAGGTTCTTTGTGTAGTTCTAATAATAGTTGTATATAGCCTTTATCTTTAAATCAATTCTGATAAAGGGCCCTTGGACATAAAATGCCACTTTGGCAAATCAAAAATGATATGGGAGTTATATTGTGTGTGATTCATTCCTTACTCTTACACTATACAATGTTCTGAACCAACAACCAATTTTCTATGACTTTAGATTGTTTGTGACTTTACTTGTTTGTACCTATAAATCAAACAATGAAAAACGACTTCTTTGTGGCAGGTGGCGTTTTTTGCCTGTACAGTAACTCCGTGGACATTTTGTCCTGGGTACCTTTGAAACAAAGCTCCTTTCCTGAGCAGCAGTTCCACCACTTTTGTGTGCCCGCCGCGGCAGGCCAGGTGGAGTGGCGTGAGGCCATGTTCATCACCCTCGTTCAGCATCTGTGAGTCTGTGATTCTCTCCAGGAGTCTATGGCATGTGTTTATACGCCCATACCTGGAAAAAGGGTCATACACCAGGACCACTATTTTGAGTGGATATGACCTTTATGTTTAGGATGTCATATTGAGTTAGGACACACTCCATTAAAATTGACTTACTGAGACTTAATATTTATGTGCATTACAGTAAGTGTTTGTGACATGAGTCTGACCTGGACAGTACTACCAAAGATTCTAGAGCGCCACGCGCTTATTAAGCTGTTTCAGTTTAGCATGATGAATTACAATTTTACACAGACAATGTGCTTATTAATCTTTGTGACCATTGGGCCTTGCATCCAACTCAGTGCTGGCGATAAAAGTATAACAAAGGTGGCCCTTACTCAGCTGCGAAGTGAAAGGCTGATTTCTTGTTTTTGGACTTGCGTTTGGGGCAGACTTGCAGGACCAGGATGTTCTTAACGCTGTCGTGGATCCCCAGTCTGCAGGCGTAGTGCAGGGGAGTGCACCCCTCATTATCCTCATCACACAGGAGGTCCCTCACGGTGGCAGTCTGTGGGAACAAAACACACACAACACCATATGTCAGCACAGTGAACTGATGGAAACTAAAACACACAGCTCTCCAAAGCCATAAATGGTATGCAGACATCTCCATGGAGGAGGTGTTCTGGTCAGAACACAAACCCTGAACCCTAATTGCAATTATCCCCGTTATAACAACATGTTTATATTTATTATGTGTATGGTTCTTTCTTAGCAGACACTTTTGCCCAAAACAAATTATGATGAAATCAATAAACATCTCATTAATTTTAAAATTAACAGTTTATGGTAAAGTCATGGCCTAAATTGAAATAATGATAATAATTAACTAACTAATATCATGTACTGATATTAACTGTGCATTGTTAATAGAATATCATTACATATAGTATTAAGTACATAGTAAAAACCTGATTTGTAATTACAGTACTCATCTAAAATACTGAACTATATATACATGAAAATGTATGAAATGACTCATCTAAGTACCAAATACACAGTGTGCACAGACACTACATGTAGAGTGGGGACCAATGCTGTTTAATATCTTTATAGCAGTTTTCACACGATTTTATCGTTGGCTGGATTACAGTGAATTGTCAATAGGGTGACAGCGTGTGTACACTATTCACAGTAGCACCTTCACAAAGTCATTAACAAACGTTCTTTGTAACAGTGTGTGTCTCTCAATCCCGCATAAGAAGATCATCAATGACGTTGCATCTTTTAACTCACTTTCCCTGGATATAAAATCCACCAATTAAATTGATTGAGTAATTATAAAGCCCTTGGTTACAGTTGCTGAAACAAAGCTCTTCAGCTAATTAGCACTCAGAGGGATCCAAATATTTCGTACTGTCACTAGGAAACCAGAAAAAGGACAGACAAACATGGCATTGGAGTTAACTCCCTGCACTTCCACCATGCCACAATGAAACACTGATGTGTTTCCATTACACAAAAGAGTGTGGAACAGTGTCTTACCTGTAAGATGTGCTCAGGTATGCATTTCAGTCCTTTGGCCTGGAAAGTGGCAAGGTGCAGGAAGTTGCGTCCCTCTTCGTCCTTGATTTTCATATTTGCTCCTTTTTACAGAGAGCAGACTCACACATTCAATGTTTACCCAAAATCGGTTGTGTTACAGTAACACAATTTAGCACTACTGGGTACTCAGTTAGCTCTAAGGGGCCTCCTTCCTGTGGCAACATAATGCAGCATAGTGCAAAGCCACATAGTGCAATGCCAAGCATTCTGGACTCATATTAGCAATGTCAGAGACTCAGTTCTCCACATACAGTAGTAATTCAATGAACAAGAAGCTGTTTTTTAAGGTAAAATAAATACAGCAATTTCCTGTGCATTAGCTGCATTGTGTATAAGCCACAGGATAGTGTTTTATGCAAGTTAAAAAAAACAAAACCATATCACGTAACTGCCCCCGTGTATTAACCTCATAGCTGAAGAAATTTAGCAAAATCAATGTAAGCTCCGGCTAATAGTTAGGAAATTATGGTATATTGTATTATGTATGTTGCGTGGTCATTTTTCATATTATTGTTTTGATGAACTGGTGACTCACCTTTGGACAGTAGAAAGGCTACTGCCCTCCACGCTCCACAGCTTGTGGCTAGCAACAGTGGAGACAGGCCCTTGCAGTCAATGCAGTCAATGTTTGCCCCCTGTTCCCAACAACACAATGAAGCCAGCCGATTTATATTTAGAAATGTCACCAGATACAAATGAATGATGGATAATTAACATTGTTTATTCAAGACAACAAAGGAGGCATCCATCTGTTAAAACACGTCTCATTTACATGTCTATTTGAAATCATTGAACAAAGACGAAACATGACATCTGGCAATTTTCTTTTTCTGTTCTTGTCCAATAAGCAGGGTGTTTACCTTTGAAATAAGATATTCTGCCAATTCCACATGATCAAATATTGTTGCCCTGGAGGGAGAAAAACAAGTAGTTTTATTTTCATCCTGAATTTAAGTGGTGTTGGTTTTGGATTGAACAACAGATTTAAAAATATATACACATAGATATAAGTCTATAGGAAGCCAGACACAGCAAGTGAATGGGCACCCTTACAAAAAAAAGTTTGTGGCAGATTTGCAGCAAACTCGTGGGTGATTTGTGGGAAACAAATGAGTTCGCCAGAAACCTGACATTTCTGTAAGGGCAGCCTATGCCTATACAATGTCCATTTGAGGTCAAGACTGTCACTGAACAGATGGCTTTTTCAGATCAGTATTTGTTTCTACATAAACTCAAACAATTCTGTATGGGTCACACAGAGGGTAAACAGGCAGCAGCTGAGGATTCAGAGTTAATTCTCAGGCCATGCACAAGATGGATGAATCAGCCGTACTAATATCCGATCCTATGTTTGTCTTATTGCAGGAAACACTAGGTTCCTCTATTGTCCTCATAATACCATAAAGCAAGACCCGCTTCAATATCAGAGATGGAAAAGAGTTCAAACAGAAGGCATCCTATCACGTGGCATTTATCACCTTGCCTGTATCAAACCACTCAGGCATAAATTGTTTTTTTCCTGGTTTTATTGTTATGGAGCTAGTATTAATATCACAACTCGTATGCTCATGATGAGCTAATGTTTTGAATGCTTGTTTCAAGCGCACAGTGTAAAATGCTGGAATCAGACAACTGAGAGCTTTTGTTGATCCGTCACCGTGCTGATTTGTGCATGGGATCTCACTCTCACTGTCTCTGTGGATCATAATAAACTAGCCTGTGCATGGGAATGTAGTGAGCTACGCTTTTAATGCTGATAGATAAATTCACCTGTACCAAGAGGACTTGTTGGTCCATTTGTTGGCTGATAATAATCTAGTATACCAGGGTCTCATGTGATAATAAACCAACCAGTTCTGGGGTGTCTGGTTGTTTGATAATAAACATGCTTGTGTAGGGAGATCAGGTTGTCTGATAACGACCTGTGATGGGATCTGGGAAAACCCATAACATGGTGAAATTTCACCAAGATTCTGATACCATCTTAGCAACAACCAGGATTTTGCGAGGCTGGTATCCAGGATGTTGCTAGGGGATGGTATCCAGCATGTTGCTAGGATGGTATTCTAACGTTGGTGAAATTTTACCAGAGAGGGTTGAAACGGAGCAGAAATCATTTTTATTTCACCATGTGATGGGTTCCCAGGTCCCATCACAAATAGCCTGTGTAGTCTGGTTGGCTGGTGATGAGCTAACCTCTGTGGGGAGATCTAGCTGTTGGACTATACACACACCTGTGCAGGGGGGTCTGGTTGGCTCCGTCCCTCATGTTGATGATGTCGTCGCCATGGAGGCAGGAGGCGAGCATGAGCTTCACTGCCTCAGTGGCTCCCTGAGTGCAGGCCAGGTGCAGAGCCGTGGATTTGTCAGCCTGGGGTTGGCCAAAGATGCCCATCCGCCCACACACAGACGCACAGAGCATGAGTGGATGCACAGATACACACACACGCGCGCATACACATACACACACACACACACACACACGTATAAATTAATGCATACAGAGATTCAGAACTTCTCAGAATTATGAACAGGCAAGATGGAGGTGGGGTTGTATGAAATCTATGAACTAATCATGTTTTGGTACTTGTTGTCTAGCAGATACCAGTGAGAATTGAGTGTGGATAATGCAATTTAGTGAGACAGTTAGAATCATATAGGCCTTTCAGCGTGATTTCTTTTTTGGAAAAAATGTGCTGGACTGGGAGGCGGTCATATTTTGTACCGCTCTGCGGTACATCTAGTTGTAATTATGACCGCCGCCAGAGAATGTCTAATAAGGGGAGAACCTTCACTCTCGGAACTCTTCCGGTGTGGTACTGCATCTAGGGGCGCTCACGGGCGAGTCCAGAATGAATGGAGGTCTATGGAGCTGTACCCCTCAAAATCCACTTTTCTCGGGATATAATTTTTTTTCAAGTAATTTGAATATTGTATTCGAAAGGGGAGGCAAAGACAATACACTTGGTTGAGTATTATATTTTTTAAAGTCACTTAATTGTTCTAAAAAGCCTTTCAAACGTGCCAATGACGTCATTCATTAGCATGATCATAGCATAGCATAGCATCAATGCTAGCGTGTTATGGGCAACAACGACCCAACCTGTAAGAAAATGAAAGGACATGACTCCCGGATTATTTCACTTTTGATTGAAAATCCATATCCATTTTGCGAAAAATAAAATAAAATCTGAGGGTTTCAGTTGTTAAATAGGTGAAAACAACAAATGTAGCCATGTAGCTCCATAGGACCCCATGTATTTTGGACTCGCCCGCGATCGCCATCTAGGTGAACTCTGGTGAACTGCAGCCAAATTCGGTTTGTATGGGATTAATAGAGAGTGGGGAGGCTCTCCTTAGAAGGGCTCTGCCGCCGCGCAGCGAAGCGGCGGTCATATAGGTTTAGTCAGATTTTTTTTTTCTTTCTTTTTTTTTTTTTTTTTTCGCATGTCCAAATTTCCGTCAATGATTCCCGGGACACTGAAAGACCGGGGTAGACAAAACTTGGTGGGCATGTAACCCCTTATGGATAGCATGGAACCATCGTTTTTCGTTTTGATATGTAGCCTCCCCGCTGGACTGCACCCCCCGAAAGGAGGGTAGGGCAGACACAGTTTTCTGTGAATATCTCGAGAACCGTAAGGTGTAGGAGGACCATTTTTTTTGTATGTTGATCTCAAGGGGCCATGTCAACCCATTCCATAACCACTCATTTCATGTATAGCGCCACCTAGTTAAACACAAAAAAGTAAAAATTAGGTGTTGTAATCGCAGGTATCTGTGACCTAACATAGTCAAAACTGCACGAAATTGGAAGTGTAGGATCATTATGACACCCTCCGAATGCATGCCAAGTTTTGTGAACTTTCGTTCATGGGGGGCCTTACAATAAAATAATTTATGTGTACATTTAGTGACCGTACACCAACAAGGATTCCCGGGACACTGAAAGACCGGGGTACACGAAACTTGGTGGGCATGTAACCCCACATGGATAGCATGGAACCGTCGTTTTTCGTTTTGATCTGTAGCCCCCCCGCTGTACTGGACCCCCCGAAAGGAGGGTAGGGCAGACACAGTTTTCTGTGAATATCTTGAGAACCGTAGGGCCTAGGATGACCAATTTTTTCCGTATGTTTGCCTCCAGGGGTCATGTTAACCCATTCCATGTGCACACATGTGCATAAACAGATACACACGCACACACATACATTCACAGTAATCATACGTATGACACATACTCACACAGTAGACATCTGTAAGCATGCATGCACATGCACAAACACACATACGCAGGCAAACACACAAGCATGCACGCACACACACACACACACACACACACACACACACACACATAAACATAAACGTGTACACGCACACATGCACACAATTCAAGAATTTCTTCTTTTTCAAGAATTATGAACAGGCAAGATGGGGGTGGGGTTGTATAAAATGAATTTTACATGTGAAATCTATGAACTAATCATGTTTTGGTACTTGTTGTCTAGCAGATACCAGTGAGAATTGAGTGTGGCTAATGCAATTTAGTGAGACAGTTAGAATCATATAGGCCTTTCAGCATGATTTATTTTTGTGGAAAAAATGTGCTGGACTGGGCGGCGGTCATATTTTGTACCGCTCTGCGGTACATCTAGTTACATTTCCAAAATAACCTTCCCCACATTGCATACATCGACAGAGAGCAAGATAGAAAAAAAAGAAAGAAAACAAAAGAGATGAAGATGACGGTAGCCCATTAGGGACAAATGATCAACCAAGTCCAACCCTGCCAGGCCTCTTCCAGGCCTTGGCAGCTCATCCTGAAACGAGTGCCGGGCAATCTCCCCCCATCCCCCCACTCCCCCTCTGGGGGTGTGGGGAGAAGTAATCCAAAGCATTAATGAGGGTATTTTGACTGGCGTGGCCTCGGGCCCGAGAGGGGCCTCGCACCCTCCCAGGACGTAAGTGGGTGTCATTTATATCAATTTGGCCATCAGAGGCTTTTTAGGCCTCAGCAGCACTAGGAAGCATCTCACAGATGAGATTAAGGAAGGGAGCCCAACTGCTGCACGACGTCTGAAGCCAACCTGATCTGGCGCTGCTCCGGCCCTGAGCTGGTCCTAATCTGGCCCAAGATCCACACCAGGTCCGTATCCATTACACAGCCGCCTGCTGTCTATGGAAGGTGTGTCTCCCTCAGTGCTTGAGTGTGTGTGTGTGTGTGTGTGTGTGTGTGTGTGTGTGTGTGTGTGTGTGCGTGTGTCTATGTGTGCATGTGTATGTTGGCTGTTTTGTTTACAGCCATGGATTTGAGGTAAAGGATCCAATTGGTTATTGGCCTCTAATTAGATATAGGTAAGCTGCTTTGCCTGGAGTCGGTTTCATAATGATCACTCAGCTCGGCTCTCATGTACAGTAGGAAGCATTCTGATTAATTGGTCTTACAGGAAAATATATGCTGGCCTCCAGAAGTGAAGGTTATTGAGTTTCATGGGACAAGCAGATTCAAGCATTCTGTCGATGCTGGCAGATATTTTTTGAAGGTTTTCTGTAAATGCTGTTAAGTGTTATGTGGCACTGTTCTGACTGGAAATGTTTAGTAGCACTGAACCGCAGCTTCAGAAGCCTGACAGAACCATGTCATGTTATGGCAGATATATGTTACATGTTATATACTAGCATAAATAGCATGATCTGATAGTGATGTCACTATGATCTTTCATTGTCATGGCCAGGTAATGCAGTGGGAGATTGTTGACGAGACATTAAGCTGTTATGGCATATAAGGTTTGGATATCATATTCATCATCATAGCAATTACCAATATAATACTGTATAGTCATATACCATTTAAACTATATGCCTAATATACCGGTAGTTATCAACAGTAACTTGGCGCACATGGGAACAGGAGGTTGATATCATGTTAATGACACGATAATGGCAGTCTTATGAGGCTGGGTAAAGTGGTACATTTTTACCTGTTGCTGATTAATTCTTGCCCCTTTCTCAATGCAGAGTTTGATTACTTCAATGTTGCCTCCACGCACAGCCAGATGCAGAGGACTGCATTGGGATTTGTCCAGGTAGTTCAGGTGAGTCTCAACGCTGTGTCCAAACTCTTCCCCTGTATCAAAAAAGACACACAGGCATATTTTAGCAATGATATCGGCTTTCTTTTATCTACATTATGAGGTTGCCATAAGCTGTCTGAGACTATTGTAATCAAAATTAAAAGGGAATTCCGGCAATTTTGCACATATATTTCGGTTTCTCGAAGTCACCGAGTACTGTCGGTACGAAAATAATCGGTTCTACCTAGCTATAGCAGCCAACAGCTAGAGTACTATACTCTGGCGGCATGAACATGGGAGATCATAAACATGCCCCTAGAGTACTGTAGCTGCCTGGCAGCTCCAGCTGTTGGCTGCAGCATTCGAGCTAGTTAGAACCGATTGTTTTTGTTTTATTTCGTACCGACAGTACTCGGTGACCTTTTATATCTGTAGGCAGTTTATGTCAGAATTATTGTTGGATAGAATAATTAAACTAGGTCAGCTGTTTCTCTATTATGTGTTTTTACATATCATTCAGTCCCTGTACTCTTCATGAGTATGTCTTTGTGTGACTATGTCCTCAGATATAAGGGGGAATATTATGATTTTGCAGTGTGCCACTGTTCTGCATGGGGCGCATCCCAGTTCCCCTGTGTCAGTCTGCTCTGTATTGGCAGGTTAGAATTAATTAAGGTCTGGGTCAGTGTCCACGTAAACTGGGGTGATCAACACCATCTCGTCAACCTGGGAGGATATTAAAACCCTGACTATTTGTTTGATTAGTTAGAGCAGCTGGTGGCTCTTTATGTGAATATTGTCTCTTCCTTGGTGTATTACCATCACATCTGAGTATGTATGCAAGTGACCAGTCATTGACTGATGACAATGCAAAAATACTGATTTGACATGCAATGTCGTGTCTTCAAATGAAAACACAGCTTGTATGTTTTTGCCCACATGACAGAAAGCTGTGACTTACTGCACCTGCGTCAGTCCAAACTAGTGTTCAAACTACAAACTGGAATTTTCCATCTGTGATAACATGGAGAAGTTTGGACTCACAAATCAAAATATTTGAAAACACAGCAGACCTCCCAAGTTGTATACACTGAAGAGAGTAAATAGTTCACATCAATGAGAGTAAATAGCTCAAAACAATACCTTTCTTTATAATCACTTCCATGGCTTCCTTGGACCCATTAAAAGTCACTGCATGGATAGCATAGTGGCCCAGCTTATTCTGGGAGCACAATTTTGCACCATACTTAAACTGAGAGAGAGAGAGAGAAAGAAAGAGAGAGAGAGAGATGTTCTTTAAATCAGTACTACATCTTACAAACGTTTAATGCACAGTTGATACCTAACATGTCTTAAATGCAAAGGGAGAGAGAGAAAAAGAGAGAGACCTTGTTGCAGTAGAGAGTAGTTAACATGTGTACACACAACTTATACATATACAGTACACAACAGTATATTGGAGGTCTACTGCTTTGCACCTTTGGAAAGGGCCTATATCAGCTTTAAAACTTACTTAAACTACTTTTAATTACTTACTAAAATTAAATGATGAAAACAGTGCATATGTCTGATTGAGGTCATTTTTGCACCTAAACAAATAAGTGTTTATCAGACTGTGTGTATTTTTGAGTCATCTCGTGAGACATCTGCTTTACATAGTCACCCACTCTAACAGGTGCAGTGCATGACAGCTGTTTAAACTGACTTCATTGATATTTTTAAATATATTTAAATATTTCAATTATTCATTCATTTAGCAGACACTTCTATCCAAACAACTTACATATGTCAACTACAAGGGTCACTGTCCCCGGAGCAACTCAGAGTTAAGTGCCTTGCCCTTGCTCAAGGGCAGTAAAAGTCGGGAATTGAAGCTTTCTGGCTATTGCATGATAGCCCATCTCTTCAACCACTGCACTACCACCACCCCCATACATGTATGTATGTCTTTATTGTAACTCATTTATGCATCATATATGTATTGCTAGTACTTTCGATAAGTGTACAAGGGGGGGAAAAAACAGATATTTCGACACCATCATTTTGCCTTTCACAGATTACATGCTATTGACATTCATAAAACAAGACCTTCGCTTCAGGAAGCTGGGGAGAAGCAGTTATGGGCAAGCTACTTAGAAAATGTAGTGAGCTAAGCTACCAGTTACCCTATATAAATTGAAGCTTAACTACACAAAAGCTTCCTTTAGACAAAATGCAGCTTGCTAAGTTACATATACTTCGCAAAAGTAGTTTACTACATCAGAAGCTACTTTGTATTTTTATAGAAAATTAACATTAACAATTAACAAAAAAAGTGAACCAGCTTCACGCCAAGTCAGTGCTATTTGAATGACCTAGCCAATATAACTCAAACAGATACAGTAACTAAGTTACCTTTATTTACACATGTAGGCTATAACATATGTTCATTTAAAAAATAATAACCCTTGATTGTTACTCTCACTACGGAACCCTAGAAATGCAACATATTTTTTGTATGTATATATCCAGAAAACATGTGCACATTTTACTAAATTGTAGGGTAGCCTAAATGTTTCCCAGACAAACAGTGAAAAAAAGGACCAATGCCCTTCTCTTCTCAGATTTAGTTGGACAAATGTGTCATGTTTGTCAGATCTATTGAATAAAATTGAACTTGCATGTATGGGCGGCCAGAAGGAAACTCTACTGTGAGCTCCAAATGTTCTGGAAAATGCACTACTGTACATGGCCAAAAAAACAGCTTAGCTATTGAAAAGCTATACTGCTTCAGAAAATAGTTACGCTACTACCAAGCTACTAAGAAATTTAGTTAAGCTATAGCATCGCTAAAAATAGTACGCTACTGCCCATCACTGGTGAGGTTAATAAAACGAAACCTTAGCTCCAGGAAGCTGGTGCGAAGGTTCATAAAATGAGACCTTAGATCGGAACCTGGTGAGAAGATTCTTTTATAATCCTCCTACACAGTACTTCCCTCACTTCCTGAATCCCTGCACATCTTCACACTCTTTTATTTTTCATTGGTTAGTTTTTTGTCTTTTTGCTCTCACCAGTATGTTTAGGGCCTGGCAGTTGTTGTTGGAGCAGGCCAGCATGACAGGTGTGTTCCCCAGGTCTCCCTCCAGGTTTACATCTGTGACACTGAAGGACAACAGGAGCTGTAAGGAGAGAAGTGAGAGATCAAACACCTGCCATCGATCTCAGGAGTAAAAACATCACACACCTGTGTTCACTCCAGGGAGCGAAAAACATCCAATATTTCTCCATTTCTCCAAGTCACCGCTGTTTCAGTTTCATTGATTGCTTGAGGAGTAAAACTGCAACATCCTAAATAAATGCTGTTTAAAAGGTGAAGCACATTTATCAAACTATGTTTTGTTTTCTGCTTCCATCTGCATCTTTTACATAAGATATTTTTTCAAGGATAACTCTAAACTGTACCAAGGGTATAATCTGACTGTAGACCCAGAAAGGAAACATATACAGTATGAACACAACTTGTTTGAACATATGATTTAAACAAGTTTTATTTCAACATACTTTGGATTTTAAGGGTTAGACACTCTCATCCAAACCAAATGTTTGGGTTTTAAAGGGGTGGTTCAGGATTTTGGACATAAGACCTCATTTCCAAGTAAGCAAGTGTGGTATTTATCAGTGGAGACCGTTTTCAACACGTTTCATCCAGTCCTTCTAATTGCAGAGTTCGCAGGTGCTAGGCTAGCGCAAGTCAACGGTATGTGCTAGCTTGCCACTAAAGACAGTCTTACCCACTCCAAAGTACACCCGAGGCAAATTCCAGACAATCGATGTAAATGTCTGTGTTGATAGAATAGTGTGAGAAATACAACTACCCTCGCATCGCGTTGCAATAGTTATACTTTGGTCCCTGAAGTTGGTAGTAGTCATTTTGCATCTCAGCGGCGGACTGATATTACCAAGGCTACTACTAGGTATCCCCATTGGAGTGCGCTTTACTGTTTACTTTTCGGCGCAGTACTACTAACCGGAGCAAGTATAATTCCGCCGCTGCTAAGAAACTAGTCCCTCAAAATGTAATGCGATCGTTGAAATGCAAGGATAGAATAACGTTAGAAATAACACTATCAAAACAGACATTTACATCGATAGTCTGGCGTTATAATTTATTTGCCTCGGGTGTACTTTGGAGTGGGTAAGACTGTTTTTAGTGGCAAGCTAGCACATACCGTTGACTTGCGCTAGCCTAGCACCTGCGAACTCTGCAATTAGAAGGACTGGATGAAACGTGTTGAAAACGGTCTCCACTGATAAATATCACACTTGCTTACTTGGAAATGAGGTCCTATGTCCAAAATCCTGAACCACCCCTTTAATGATCCTTATTGCTAGGTTTTAACATAATCAATCTCATCCAGAACAGTGGGCAACTTCCAAGTCAGAGTACCTCAAAAGGGACACCAGAACCCTCATTTTAAAAGTGTATAGGTGTAAAACACCTAAATGTTAACAGAGCATAAACGTGTAAGGTACTCCAGTAGGCTGGTGTCCTGGTGGCCTGGTCTGGCATGGACCTACAGCTTGGATTCGTTCCAGAGTTGAGCTGCTGCCTGGGGGCTTTTAGTGTCATGGCTCCAGATATGGCTTTGGCAGAGTGAGATGAGAGTTCACAGTCTGAAGACAAGTCACTGATGGACTGTAATTGTACCAAACATGGCTGCCTTCTCTCTCTCTCTCTCTCTCTCTCTCTCTCTCTCTCTCTCTCTTTTTTATTTTTTTATTTATTTCTCTCTTTGTTCCCCTCTATGTTGTTGGCTTCCCATCCACTCTTCGGTAAATCCCTGTGCTTTCCATCAAGCCAACACAAATTAGATTGGCCCACATAATATAAAATAATGTGATTTGGTGAAAAATTGTAAAATAAATGTCATGGACTGGTGTTCATTTTATCCTGGATTTTCAATAGTCTTTCAAAAGTTGGATCTTGTTCACCCTGAGTTTGTATACAAATTTTACCTCACCATTGTAATCATTGCCACTCACATACACACTCCCAAGTTTGCATACATACGTATACTCTACGCTATATGCTTTATACATTGTTTGACTCGTTAACAACTGTATATTACTTGCATAATGTGTACATTTGTGTATAGTATGTATTGTCTATACTGTATTTGTTGTCTATATTGTATATATTCTCTATTGTATATTGCTTTAATAGTGTCTGTATTGCTTGTGTGTACTAATTCACATGGCCTCTTTGGGGTTTGATTTTGATACACATGCGATTAAATAAGGCTAAACTGGGCTGAAGCAAAGCACTCATTGCAGTCACTGACCTCCACCATGTCGTTGTGTCCCTTGCTGATGGCCAGGTGTAGAGGAGACATGAGGGCGGCATTGAGGACGTTGGGGTTGGCACCCAGGTCCAGCAGGAGTGCACAGCTGTCCCCAACGTGCTTCTCCACGGCCCAGTGCAGCGGCGTATTGCCCTGACCATCACACATGTTCAGTCCTGGAGGTGGGGATCAAAAAGGCCAATCAAATTGTGTATAGAGTCGTTAGGCAGGCTTAACATAATGATTGAAGGCAGAGTTGCAACGAGTTTTGCTTGAATTCCCTGCTACTTGAAAACAAATAAGATGTTGCTGTTGGCGAACAGTATGACACGAGTTAAGCTTTTATTAAGTTGGCAAAAGTTTGAACTAGCCAACTAGCTCCGCTGGTGGGAAACGCATGGGACTCATAGCGCTGTCCTATTGCGTGCAGAGGGAATTTGAAAGACAACCGATTATCCCGCCCCTCGGACTGAGCACTGCGAACGGTGAGTGCCCAGACCCTATACTACATTTTAATGTGGGTCTGGCTCGTCAGGCTAGGTATGGACATGAATTTCTTTGGAATTGAGTTAACAACTAAAACTTCATTGACCAAATTGCTACACTTTTGAAACGATTTGGTAAGAGTTAATGTACCAATTTAAGTTGAATTTCACTGCTAGTTACACCACTGTTGGAAGTCGTAAGTCAATTAACTTTTTCCAGACCCACTTCCAGACCTACAATTGTAAAGGGCTGGGTGTTCCTAGGCTAGCTCTGCAGTGCAGTGCTTTTCTGTATAGGCCCATTCTTAGACTGGGTAAACCTCATGTACAAAGCTTGCGTACGCACAAAAATGCTGCGTACGTCACTTCTCACGCTCACGTCCGGATGTACGAAGACTGACTTGAACGTGAGAATGTGCGGTCCTCCACGCAAACTTCATGTCTGGCGTACGCACATTTCCAATGTGTATCGTCAGTTGGCGACACTTAGAGGCAATGCAGCGCAACAACATTAGTTGATCGTGAGTCTAGGCCTTTATTTGCACAGTATATTGTGAAACGTGGGTTTCGAAAGTAGGCCTTTGTGTATATTTAAATGGACATACAACATGCGCAAATTCTACTAAGTTATGCAACAACCTATCTAATGACAACTGTAGACTTATTAGAGGTTCAGAATTAAAAGGGAATGTGAAACCTAGCCTACACAGCGCCGATATTTGGTTACACGATTGTTGATGACTGGCTTATCAAACATTTCAGATTTTGAAGAGCTTTCCACAAAACAAATGGGGTCGGCTTCACGCATTTGCCCATGCCTTAAAATGTGCCGAGTGTTTTCCCTTCATATAGGCTATCCGATAGTTTTCATTTGAAAGAAATACATATGGGACAGGATCATGCATGTGAATAGATAGGCTGACTATAATAAGCGCGAATATAAGCTATTTCCCTTAGTGTGATTGACTGCATAGGATACTTTGACTTTCCTCGAGTAAGCATTCGCATTATTGTTGTCACACTTGTGTGCAAATATAGGGATATGATCCAGAAATCGTAATGTTGTGGCGATGTGGCCTGGATCAACTTTTCAACGATTCCACCTCGAGTGCGCGATGCGTGGTAGCCTACTTGGACACGATTGATTTAATGTTTTTTTTTTTAATTAATTGTGTTGTAATGGTTCAAATGCATCAAACCCAGTTATGCGAACCCTGTCACCTACTTGCAGACTGACCAATAATTCTGCCACAGTCTCTGACTCTATAGCTGCCACTGCTAGTGCTACGCTCTGCCACTACTGTTTTTTGTTTGTTATTAATTACAGATGATAAAGACGTAAGATTCTTGCCATTTCGTCGGATAAACACTTCTACCTCGCATTCGCACTTTTTTTTATTAATTTGATGATTATTAATATTGCGGGATAGGCCATTTTGTCTTCGCGGAGGTCTGCGCTCTCGAGTGGCCTTCTAGTTAGCATATTAAAATGAGTGTGATTGAGGGAGGAGAGAGGGTGGAGTGTAATGCTCGTGCATGTACGCTTAATTTCACGTTAATTGGCATGTACAAAGAAAAGCTGCGTGGAATGCTGCGTACGCACAGTTTCATACATCAAGTTTTTTTTGTGCGTAGGCTACTTTTCAGGTTTGCACGTACGCAATGTTTTAGTATGAAATCCACGCAAGTCTTTGTACATGAGGCCCCCGATCTGCCGGTGATTTGATTTCGCCCTGCAACTGAGGCTGGAAACCTGTAAATTTTTTCTATCCTGCTTCCGTTGCAAATCTACGGGGACCAATCACAAACCTGCCGAACCCGGATCGTTGGTCTGATTGGTTAAAGCGTACAGAGTCATTTGAACTATGCCAATTGATCACATCTCTTGTGCAGTAAATAAATACAGCAGACTCCCCAGACTAATGTTCAATCTTAAAAGATTGAGCTTGGTCTGGTGATAGCCAGACTAGTCAATTTTCTCTGTGCTCCCGTCCTAACACCTCACCAGTTGGATCACAAGTCACCGTCACTGTCTCTACTGAGACTCGATGAGATAATGGTGGAAAAAAAGATGTCCACCGTCAGCTCTCGGCCCTGGGAAGATTACTGTATACCCTCACAGCCATTATCACACTCATTCACAAGCCCATGTGCTACTGTCGTGACAGAGGTGCAGCGCTGTGTGATGATGATGAGGATGGGAAGGGGAGGGGGATAGTGATGGAGGTGGTGGGGGAAACGGGGAGAGGAGGGGGGTTTCCATCAGTGGATGGGGGAGGTTCTCTCCTTCACCTTATCACCTCGCTTGAGTCATTATTTCCTGGTGCGAACATTTCCTCGCTTCTCTGCTTCCGTGCATGTGTGTGAGAGAGAGAGAGAGAGAGAGAGTCGGTATGCTTTTATCTCGTCCCTAACTGAAGATTACTTTAGGGGAGCACTCAGTGGTGTTAACAGTAAAAAAAATACTTTGCTCTACGGTTACTGTATTTCATTGTGCTGCGATGATTACTTGAGCTAAGTATGTGTGTCATTGTGTTTCTGTATGGGGAAGGTCAGACCTCCTGTTCTCCATTAGCTTCATGTGACACCCCCCTCCCTGCTCTTTCATTTTTGATCAACTGGGGGAAACCCACCTGGTAGTACCCATGATGTAGGCTAAAAACAGTGTGGTTACGCTGCAGTGCAGTGCAGGAAACAAATAAAAACACTGATAGTAGAACACACAATATCCATCTCCTGTTTTCTTGTGGTCAGCAACAAAGTGCAATATAAAAGGGGAGAGGCACCATAGCAATAGTCATTCTGATATGAATACTGTACATACAGATGATGTCTTTAGAAAGAGATAAAAGCCTTTAAAGGAGAATTCCGGTGTGATTTTGACCTGGATGCATGGATTACAGTTTCTTCCAGTAGCAGCAACTGGAATCCATGCATTTCCACGGAATTATTTTTGGAATCTGATCCCTTATCATACCTGTTCATTCTTACTCGTCGCTCGACTTATCGTGACTAAATTCAAGATGGCTGCAAACGCTAAACTTCGAGAAGATACTGTCTGTATAAATCGTCTTGTAAGTAAACTACCAGTGCTTTTTCCAAGTTCTCAATGTCTCGTTTTAAATGTCAGGGCCCACGGAAGTCTACGAATGAAGTGTGGAGATACATTGAGCCTCATAAATGGTGTAAAACAGTGATTTATTTGCATGGCTATGCCGATGCCGAGGCACCACCATTGACCGCCTTGTTGGTAGCATCGGCTAGCGCCAGATTTCGGAGTGCAGGGGACAAGCCGAGATGGGCTATGAGACATACGTTCACACTCGGTATCATGTTTCAAAACACTTTAGGTCAAAATCACACCGGAATTCTCCTTTAAGGGCCAATCTCAATTCTCTATTTTACCCCTTCCCCTTAGTTTTGCGCGTGCACTTGAGACGAAGGGCTATCTCAATTCTCATTTCGATCTAGGGTAGGGATAAGGGCAAGGGGTAGATACCCCTTAAAACCAAGTAAGATCGGGAGCTTACTTGAAACCGAGGGGTAAGAGAAATACCCAACATACAACGCTCACACCGGAAAAATAAGCACACCGAGAGATTCATTGACATGAAATGTTGGCATTAGGCAAATAAGGTAAAAATTAAAATTAAAATGGTAATTGTTTTATGTTGCATTCAATCTTGTGACCATATATTGAAGGTCCTGTTCTTCACGAGGAAGTTTTCAAAAATCGCTGTTTTGTGAATGTTAACAGCACATCATTATTTGCGCGAATGTCTCGCATTTTACATATTTCCATGTCTGATACCCCGCGAATTGGCAGCATCCCATGTCAGAAATGTAAAGTCTAACAGCAGCTAAATTCGCTGAACTTTTTTACAGCTCGTCTGATATGAATGCTGCATAGGCCTACTGCTGCCGACTCCTCGCATAGGCTATTACAGGTAGCGATTGCTTCTGATGTCAAGTAACGACCATTTGGATATTATTGTAAAATATCGAAGGAGTTGTGGGATGTTTACATAGCAAACTGCATGTTTATTTTGTCCCCCATCCCTGTTTCATTCACCCGGACCAGAAGGTAGGCTGCGAACGAACATACATTCTGCTGTTGTTGAAATAATTCCTGAACGGTTTTATCCCGAGCTGAAAATGCAATGATAGCCTATTTGACAGGAGACAGGTTGCTATAGTGACAAAAATATTAGCTTTCAGTGTGGTACGATCTCTGTAAATTATGTTAATTCAAGTGTTTAAATCATCCCGCTCTCCCTTATGGTTGGCTAGTGGTATCTCATTTCCAAGGGGAATATTCTTCACCCATGTCTTGCCACTCGGTTTCGAGGGACAAGGGCTAGGGGAAGGGGAAGGGGTAAAACAGAGAATTGAGATTGGCCCTAAGAATCAAGAACAAAATGACCAGAGAAAACTATTCTGGTATTAAGGAGTTCTTTGCCTCATCATTGTCCATGTCCTCTTGTAGCATGACTTACTGTACATGTTGCCTGCGCCTGATGTGGTTATGCAGGTGTAACACAGGTGTGTGCAGGCTATACACAGGTGTAATTTACACAGAAAGCAAAGCACTTTTTTTTGGTTGGAAAACCTGAGATAGGTTAAAAAAGCAACAGTTTATAAAACACATCTCCAGTCTTCATCTACATCTTATCAGTTTTATTATTTTATATATATATACTTTTTTGATCCCGTGAGGGAAATTTGGTCTCTGCATTTAACCCAATCGGTGAATTAGTGAAACACAAACAGCACACAGTGAACACACAGTGAGGTGAAGCACACACTAATCCCGGCGCAGTGAGCTGCCTGCAACAACAGCGGCGCTCGGGGAGCGGTGCCTTGCTCAAGGGCACTTCAGCCGCGGCCCACTGGTCGGGGCTCGAACCAGCAACCCTCCGGTTACAAGTCCAGAGTGCTAACCAGTGGGCCACGACTGCTCAGTTGTTTGCATCAGGGCGTGAGTGCGTATTTTGACCATCACTAGTTTGAGCTATAGTGTGGCTAATTCTCAGCCAAGTCTCCATCCCAACATGAGCGTGTCATATTTACATGATTACAGTCCTCAATGTGATTACACCAGTCTTCCAGGATCCCATTACGGCCTAATGATCCAATACAGTTTGTGGGAGACACCAGCAGCATGGGCCGGTGGGATTTGATTGGTAATGGCTTTTTATTGGAAACCGAGAGAGAGAGAACCATTAAAACGACGTGATGTGGCACTCACCCTCCGGTCCGCTGGTGCTGACCATCAGCCGGATGACCTCCAGGCTCCCCCCAGAGGTGGCGTGGTGGAGTGGGGTGGCGCCAGCGTCATCCTTGGCCGCCAGGCACTTTGGGTGTTTCCTGATGAGGTGTTCCAGGCACGCCGTGTTCCCCTCATGGGCCCACTAGGCAGTGGAATGGACGGGCGGCAGGAGAAGATCAGAGGAGAAGAGCAAAGGAAGGAAAGCAAGGATCCATATTTTTTTCTGAATTTGTTAAAGCAACACCAAAGAGTTTTTTCTACCTTAAAATAATGTTTCCAAAATCGTTTCAGTGGTTCATCAACTCATAACAGGGTGAACGGCACTTCTGCATTCGCTTCGCGGCCCTCTATCGGCTATAACCGCACTATGTAAATTTGCCAGATTGGGTAGCGGATCTGTAGTTCGATGGAATGACACATAAGAAACTACAAATGTGACTTGCATCTGATGTCGCAATACATCGTACTTTCATAAAATCATGCAACATATTCTACCTTGTCTGTGGACATTGTTATTTCCAAAGCCAGTGCTGGATAAACAAATAGTGTGTGCGACAGAGGAAAAGTTCTTTGGTGTTGCTTTAAGTTGTGAATTTGTGAAGTTGTGAATTTATCTATGGAGGTTTTAGTTGTTCTTGTTATAATAATTGTTGCTATAGGAGGTTAAGTATAACACAGCGTCACTAATTTGGGTTGAGTGTGTGTGTGTGTGTCTGTGTGTGTGTTTTTTTCATTCATTTTACTAAATAATGTGCTAATTTTATTAAATTGCCTCATTGTGTCTCATCTTTTGTAAGATGAGTGCACAATTTAGTAAAATGAGACCACAACTAGTTATAGGAGCGCACAGTATATTAAATTGTCTGCACAATCTAAAATGAGTCCATAATTTAGTCAAATGAGCACACAATTTAATAAAATGAGTACACATTCTCAGATATCTTGCATTGACACCTCCTGGTTCTGTACAAAGTAACTTCAGTTCCAGTGCAGGCAAAAACTTCACAAGCATCACTTACTTCGAAGACCTTTCCCGAATCCAGGGTTGCATCGTCTGTGTCAATCACACATTTGTAGAAACTGTTCTCCCTGGCGACTGACATGGGGAGGGTGTTGGTGCTGGAGAAAGCTGCTGCTGAAAGACAGTAGGAAATGTCTTCAGGATGAGGTCAGGCAGATGAGAGCAAATTGGATTACTGCTCTTCCACATTGCATTATTGTTTCTCGTCCTTTGGAGAACATTACTGTAGTTAGACATGTAAAAAGACTGGCCAGGATGTTGTCCATCCACTACCAAAGGTGTTCTCATCATAAGCAACAAAGGGCCCTGTGAACATTATCTATTCTTTTTTTTAACATCACTTATAATGGGACAAGACCTCTTGTTTGAAAAAAGAAAACAAAAACAATTATTTGTGTCACTGCAAGAGAACTCACCATGTGTCTGATGGGAATTCTGTTCCATGAAAACTGTTGTGTAAACACCAGTCCCACAGATACACATTGTGAAGGTGGAGGACATTGGAAACGTCCTTTCAATGAGGAACAGGGTATTTATAAAAACTATTGTATTTGTGAATGTTTGGCTTTATCGCACATGGACTCTTAATTATACGGAAAAAAGTCAATAAGACCCCATGTGTACACCAGGGTCTCAGCAGCCCAAGGTGAAAAAATCGATATAAACCACACATCATTACAGAATTGGGAATCGTATCATGTCAAGATTAGGTTCCTAATTCAGAGATCAATATGCAACTTCACAAAGGTCACTGTCATCACAATTATACAGTTGCAGCCTATCTTGCTTTTAGTCTGATCTAATTTCTCCTGATCTCTGAAAACAATTACTGTCATGACTCAGCATAAATGACTCATGCAGTTTATCACACTGTTTGTGGAGGAGACTATGGCCCTGTCCACACGTACGAAACCGATCTTTTTTTCCTCCGTCTTCCCTGAAACCGCATCAAGAATATTTGCGTCCAAACGGATCCATCTCAACACGTTACTTCATACCCCAGGCCTATAGGTGCCACTGTTTCTTTACAGAAATTCACCAAAATTTGCGCTTTACAAACAGACAGAATAGGCTACGACCAAATGGCTAGTGCAAGGAAACCAGAATTGTTTGTGTGGACTGATGGTGAACTGTCAACTGTTGTCAACTGTAAAACTAATAAACTTTATTTTACGGTTTGTGAAGGGTGCAGCCCCGTCCTTTATTTGGCTAATGCAGGTAGGCCTACTAATCACCTTTACTTTCTTTGGTTTTAGGATAGTCCGTGATTCACATTAGATTCTCCGCAATTAGGCTACTAAACGCAAGGCTTACCCAAGTTCTAGGCTATTCTGTTGCACATTTATACTATTGCTATAAAACCCTCGTTAGTAACAGTCAATACTTTTGCCTGCATCAAATCGCGCATTCGCATTCAGTGTGCTACCATCGGCTTAACGTGAGTTCTAAGCGTCTTTGTATGCTTATATCTGATTTCACTCGACTGTGAATGCATGTATATATGTTGTAAGACATGTAAAATAAATGAATGACACTGGCACTACGCACAAATTAATGTAGCCTAAACTTACACCGCACTTTCCTAATAACTTAAGTTCTCTCGCGTCACTGACAGTAGCTAGAATGCATAAAAAAACACCGGGAAAAACAGTGTTCAGTCCACCAAGTCATAAGCTATCGGCGCTGCGCAGCACCAGTTGTGATATTTATCTTACGGAGTGTAATCGTAGGTAGGCCTAATGTCATGTATGAAAACTAGGCAATACTATAAGTGCAAGTCCAGGGCAGCTGAGGTGTGGCAATGACATCATCGATACGCAAGCAGGATGTGCCGTTTCGCTGTCTAAACGAATTCAAAGTTCTCCTAAATATGGATAATGCACCACGCCATATGTAGAGGTTGAACAATACAATGAACAATGCAATAAAGAAGCAATGTTCTTACATTGACCCCTGTAAAACAAATTGTGTAAAAAATATACTGGTCATTTTCTGGCAGTAGAATTTCTGTACATTTTGTATAATTTTATGGCCAATTCCTTCATTCCTTCAATGGAAAATTCATAAAAATAACAGCAACAAAAAATCATTAACAGAATAAGTATTTTTCTTTTTTTTAAACGTTTCTTTTCATTATAAGGAATATTAGTATATAAAACGTACAGAAATTGTACTTACAGAACAGTCTCAGAGCCTGGTCTCCCGAAAGCTTCTTAACACTGTCGTTCCTGAGTTACACCTAAAAATGTCATGTTAGTGGCAAGACATGTTCACTTACTGCCAGGCAAGACCTACATAATGTGTTGCATTATATTTTATTTAGTTTCAAAACGTGATTACTTTTCTTGCTAAACTGGAACTGATCTGTTTCTAAGACCAACCGCAGTTAAATAATAAATATTAACACAATGGCACATTAAGGTCCGGAACACAATAAGGCCTGTGTTTGCTTTGTGATAAACACCTTGTCATATCAATCCCCCACCTCTACACTGCTGTTGTTGAGACCGTATTGGATATAAATTACTTCCAGTATATCAGCCAGTGTTAGATCATTTCTGACAGTGGCCTTTATATATTTTTCAATACAGACAAAATTAACTCCTTACTGGCAAAAGATTCTCATTTCTCAAGAGTGAGGACTTTTTTCCTAATGGTTCTATGAAAAGGATTTCTTGGAGGTGTGCATGTGTCATTACTACATAATTTGTCATTTGGCAGATGCTCTTTTCCAGAACACCTTACTGGTGAACCCCCTGAAGCAAATTGGAGTTAAATGCCTTGTTCACTCTTAAAAACTAATGTGTTGTCCCTATCTGGACACAGAGATGTGTTTAACAAAAACAACACAAGTTGTGTTGTTTTCAATGCAAGTTGTGTTATTTCAACACATATTGTGTAACAAAGGAACAAAAATCTATCTATCTGGACACAGAGATGTTGTGTTGTTTTTAAAACATTCATTTCGAGAGTGTTCAGAGACACTATTTTGTCAGCCCCCTGATCTAACTCTCAGCCTTCTGGTATACTGCAGTGTTCAGATTCATAACCACTCCATCATAACCACCATCATATCTTCCTTTACTTCACAGATGTCTCTGATGTCTTTGTCTTACAAACTTCTGTATTCTTCTTATCCTGGCACATACTTATATTTTGCCAGATTATGCTATTTGACACAGATCTAAAACATCTTAAACATACTTTAACATATTAGTATTGAAAGAGTATGTATGCATTTACATAAACATACAATATTATGGTGCATATCACATGTCAAAATGATTGAACAGACAACATATAAACAGTGACAACTTTTGATCACATTCAGTCCTTCACCAATTAAAATATATTTATAAACTTCAGAGAGGCAAAGTAAGTGTGACCCCTATAGATGTATCAAATAACTCTTGTTGCAGTATAAATATGAATCATTCCGGTTATGACAATAGAATAGTAAAATGAATAATATGCAGTACCTACCTATTATGAGTCCTGTCGCTGTTGAGCTGTTCTGCTCTGCATGTCTGTTCTACCACCTCCTCAAAACAGCAGCGGCTATATACACAGTCTGATGCTATCCGGTTACAGCAGCTTGAGGCTTCCCACTCCAGAGTCTGACCTGTGTGGAACATTTCCTGGCCTCCCTTGCAATCATAAACCAAACGCTAATTTGGCATTCAAACTGGCCTCTGAGTGTTTGAAGATGGTAATGGCTATAAATAATGTAGCAAGGATTGCACCTCCCTGGCGTCTTGTGGTTTTGAATATTGCATCTTTTAGAAAGTGATTTCTAATGGCTTTACTTGAAAGTTGTTTACTCATTGTGTTTTGTCTTGGGAATGGGAATTGTTTTTTGTGCAAATAATACCTTCCATGGAAAGCAGGCAAAGGATGATGTTTGATTAATGTTGAAAACTATCACAGTGATATAACCTTACCATACCAAATATAACTTTCATTAGGCTATTGATTGAATTGATATTGTTGTTTATTATTGCTATTCTCCTTAATGTAGTCTGACCAACTTTTTAAATTGTTCCCTGTTAAATGTAAGTATTATATTGTTTTGTATTTGTGTGTCACTTTGGACAAAGGCGTCTGCCAAATCCCATAACCATAACTATAATCATTTACAAATATTTCTGAAAATGGAAAACTTCTCGATCAGTCACTACAGTTATTTATTTAATCCATTCATACATTCTTATTATATAAAACATTTCTCCAGGCTGGAAAAAATGGGGAATTGATTTATTCTTGACAGAATACATTAATGCTGCCATGGCCATAATAATGTTACATAGTAACAGGGAAATACCTCATACAGTACCTCAATATGTGTGTGTGTATGTGGGGGGGGGGGGGGGGGGGGGTAATTGAGGTGCCACAAAGACCTAATTGGACTATTCATCACCAGGTTGATGGGCCTAAAGCCAAGAAGAAACACTAAGGACCAATAAACAAGAATCGATCATTTCACTGTAAACTGGCAAAACATTACTTATTCGGATCACATGACGTCTGTGTCTTGTTTTAACAGTGACTGGAAAAGTGAACTCAAAGGCATTTTATACCCATTTGTTTTATACAAGTGCTCTCAAATGTCAATGATTGTTCTCACATGCTTAAAGAGGTCTGCTGCTCGGCCGCACAAATGGTTTCCGTTAAAGCTATTGAAACAGATTTCAAAATTTGAAATAAAACAGTTTAGTCCCTTTCACTGTCATTGCTCCCAAATTGTTATTCCATAACTGGAAGATCAGCAAGGATTAAAGTTCTCCGTCATAGGACGGATTTCCGTCAATTTGATTTTAGAAATGTCATATTTGAGATCGATGCAGATCCGATGAGAAAAAAAATAGGAGGGGGGGGGACTGTCACCTTTGCTTTTCCTTTTTTAAGGCAACTACAAATATTAGGTAAATGTTTAAAGACCTAATAGTGTTCTTGAGAACTTGCTGTATCTCAATCCGTGACCGCTCAAGAAGATACGTCCTACGGCCTACGTCAGCCATGAGTTTCGCTTTGTATGTTGTACACACTTGTCTCGGGCGTTTGCTTAAAAAAAGAACGTATGGAGGACTATAACGGTCTAAAAGTTGGATTATAGTGACACAATCGAGACAGCTGATGAGGTTGGCCAATCCGTTTAATTTTTTTGGATATGATATTGTGAGCTCTATGTGCGAATTCGGAGGCTGTGTTCTTTCCGTGCATCAATGTAGACACTTACTATCGCGAACTCTTGTCAGGGGAAGTCATTCATTTTGGGTGTCACCTATGACTTGAACAGATAGCCTGCTATGCCACCCGATGTAGGCTACTATTATTGTTACAGTTTTTAATCAATGCAACTAACATTATGTGTAAAGCGACGCAATATAAACCGTAGCCTATGCAATTTATTATCCCGTCTGTTATGACATACAACAATGTTTTTCACAATTTGCGACGGAAGGTTTTGACTGAGCGTGTCGAGTAAGGGGGTCAGTCGTGTTTGTGACGCACAGACAGCCTTGTAGCCTATTTTGCTTAGGCCTCACTTTTAACGACAATAGGTTGTGAGTGTATGTTGACAAAAAATAACCATACAATTAAAATAGTCAACTTAAAACTTTGCTATAAAATATTATTAATTTATAGCACAAAACCATAACCAGTGGGCCTACCAGAACCTCGCATATTAGCGTCATGATTTGTGTGCGTCTATTTGGCAAGGCCACTAGCTGTCATGGATGCGTTGTTGCTAAAAGAAGGCAGGTATCAAAAGTTAAAAAATAAATGCAGATGGGCAGCTGTTGGAAACGGGGGAGAACTAACAAGCCATGGTGTAAAGAAATTAAAGTGCCAGGAGTTTGCTTTTGCGCGGTTCGCTGCAAGAAAATTGTTTATGGATGCAATAGGAAAACGTTTTAGCACGCCACCAATCAGAAGACCGCCATAAGGTTAACGTTCGTGCACTTTAGGACATCTTCCCTACCTGGTGCAACTAGCCACCACGACAGAGGTAGGCTACGTTTATCTATGGCTGACCGTTTTTACGTTTAGAAAGTAGGCTACGCATGTTCTTTCATAGCGCAACACGACCTGTCCTTAACCATATCGCAACCTCTTGTCAACCTTATACAATCTGTTGCAGAAGACAAAAGCGCCGTCTCCAGATTGTCGTTACAAATGCGCAGACCTCCTGCATGAGCACACACAGTATTGCTGCTCATTGGAAAACTGAGTTGTCTGTAAAACTCAAAATTACCATGTTTTCATTAAATGCGGATGAGGCAACAAATGGAAATATGAACAATATCTAGAATGTTCTGATTTGATACTTTGATGAGGAAATGGGAAGTCTTGCAAACTTGATTTTATAGATTTTACTTGGTGTTGAATTGCATATTAACAAGAAAAAAATCTCCCCTTTAAACACTTTTGGCCTGAAGTAATTAAATAAGAGTGTGTTAGAGCCTTTCTACAATATTGCTGCAGTAGAAAAGAACAGCAATGGCTAATCAGCAATGGTCAGGGATGGTACTAAAATATATTTTTGTTCATCAGGAAAACTCAATCTCAATCAAGAACACTCTCAATTCGCCTTATTCACATGGCGGCCATTGGCGGCTAAAATGAGGCTACAGGGTACACAAACCATAGGATTGTTATGTTCTATGCATTCACCTGTAGGTGGCATTAATTATATAGTAAGTGTACCCTGTAGCCTCGTTTTGGTTTAAACAATGGCCGCTGTGTGAATAAGGCGAATACTCCCTTTACTTTGCTGTTTGCATCTTTTTGTACATTAAAAACCAATAGGTCGTGACCGCAAAAGGGGTGCTATCTCTATAGGTAGATATGAACAACGTATGACTTATGGCCTGAAAAAAGTTCAGTCAAACGATTTTTTTTCACTTTAATCCCTGGATCAGACCAGTACGAGTGTGTTCCATAGGGATTACGGAGTGGCCCATTGGAAAAGTGATGGCTTGGAATTAAAAGTGGGTATACTGCTTATCAAGAAGGATCATCAGATAAGGTGTATCATTAACCATGGATTATGCAGTATGGGACAGCAGGAAGTCTGTGATTATTTTATGTTACTGTACATGTTGTGTTGTTGCCTTATTGAGACATTCGAGCAGTGATACAAAGCAAGTGATTCCAAAACAAGGACTTCTGAGGACATTTCTACCACTGTCCTCAGATTGCTACTGCTGGATAAAAACAGCTGGATATTGTTATTGTTTGCTGGGTAATATGACAATCTTCATAGGCTGTCTGTGCACATACATCAATATAAAACCACTAAAGATTGGAGACCATTATTATAAATAAGATATGAGATCATCAAATCAAACAAAAAAGGCCAAAATGTGCATAAAGTGTAATATATGAGGTTTCAGGTCCAACTGCAATCACACAGATGTACACTATTCATTTAATCATTTGTAAACAGAAGCATGCATTGTTTTTTGTTTGTTTGTCACTCTTTACAAATCTCTAAGCACACAACACAGTTTATCAAAGCTGTCAAATTTGAGAAGAAATAAATCAAATTCTCATAAATACTCTACACTGAGTACTGTATTATAGCCTCTGTGCTAGTTCTGTAAGTATAGGCTAAATGAGATATTAAAAACATTGAGTGAGTAGCACATTTTGTCATTTACATTTTGTTATCAACATTATTGCAGGCGCACCTGCCAGGACACCTGTAAACAAATGTTTGCCTGGTTATTAATGCCCAGTCATATATCGCTCTCAGTGTTTGACAGTTTAATGATTTGGCATAAGCCATCAAAGCTTTCAATGGGGCCAACAGTATTGAGCAAACAGAATGACCATTGGATGCTGATGAATAGCCTCTATGGGTAAGGTTTCATTCAATGAATATTTGAAACATCAATGTTTGCTTTCATTTTGTGTTCATCATGAAGTAGGGATATCCTATTTAAAGACAGAAGGTTAAAAGGTTTTGTCCATCGCCCATTTACCTTCTACCAGCACTTACTGTAAGCGGGGACTGTTGCACTTAAGGTAGAATACTATATGAAATACCGTTTGAGTCGAGCAAATATGATATACACAGGCATGTTTGTGACTTAGGTCTTCACGTAGGGACCAGTTTATGCTCATCACACATGTTTAAACATGACCTGACGTTATTATATCGTCCAACCCCATTTCCAGGGAGGTTATGATTGAGTGTGTCCACTCCTGCTCACTGTCATGCGATATTGAAAGGAAACTACATTTTCCACATGGGTGCCTTCATAGACTGTCACCATCGGCCATGTGTGACAGAACAGTGTATTGAGGGTGAGTCACAGGAAGGAGGAGAGCAGTTGGTTTGTTTTTGGTTACACCACCAACCAACCATTCAGTGCACCAAAGGCTCCAGGGAGAGGTAATTCTGTAGTTTTCTGTAACTGGAGGCATATTGCATTGGGGAAATACTGCATATGGTTCATATTGTTACTTGCAATAATGTTAGCAGTATATGGTAATATATTGTGTGATCAGGAGGAACTACACAGTAGTATTCTGTTACAATAAATATATGTAATTGTAATGTAATCACATTGTAATGTAATTGTAATGTAATCATTACATTACTGGTAATCACAATGTAATGTAATTGTAATGTAATCACATTAAGCTAGGTTTAGGATTATATATTTATGTTTTGATACGTCAGTTCTTAAAATGTGTGACGAACCCAGCAAGTTGGTCTACTCTTGGTTTGTCTTGTGTTTTATTTCCCGCTGATGTCCAGAATGGGAGCTGGGAGACACCTGGTGAGAGATGTG
The DNA here is from genome assembly GCF_046254945.1 of Alosa pseudoharengus. Taxonomy (NCBI): domain Eukaryota; kingdom Metazoa; phylum Chordata; class Actinopteri; order Clupeiformes; family Clupeidae; genus Alosa; species Alosa pseudoharengus. Next base: position 23,938,269 of record NW_027468650.1, on the reverse strand, counting down.
TCCACTCCTCAGCAGTCTTTGATGGCTGTGTTTTCAGAGACGTTGTGTGTAAACTACCGGCTTTTCTTCTTTTATTAATTCTGTAATTTTATCAACAATAAAAACATCCTAAAAGTAAAGCACACTACTTCACTCCAGTTACTAAGTTAGTAAGTATGAAAATATATTTAAAAACCTCAGTGTCTTACTACATGGTACAGTTAATTACCAGATACTAGAGAGTGAGATGGAACCAGTTATATGTGCTTTGCATGCTATATATGTACTACATCATCCAGAAAGTGTGTATATTTAGCATGTTTTAGAGGTTTCAGATGTTTCTAAGTTCATCTCAAATAAATGAACTACTTAACTGTAGGTATACTGTATAGGGATAGGGGCGGTGGTAGTACGGTGGTTAACCTTCTAACACTGTTCCGATTTACACATTTCCTGTACCATAAATATGCCATTTTTCATCAGATTGCCTCAAGACCTTATGCTATCCTTCACAAAAGGCATTTAAACACAAGACACATTGTGACTTATTTCTTTGAATTTTGAGTGATTTATTCAACTTGGTCACACTTTTTTTGTTTACAGTCAAAAATGACCGCCATAGGTGGGAAAGAGTATAATTTTCATCCAGGAGTTGAAAGACATCTTAATACACTACAACTTTCCTGTGCTTGTGTGCCCATTCTACACATGAATCATACTTTCCACAAGAAAGCTTAGAGTAAATTATGGGAACCCAGTGTTTTCTTGAACTAATGTACTTCTCCCCCAATGTGAACCGTACATGCCAAACAAATACATTTTGTGTAAATTATAGGAAGCCATCTCAATGTTCACACACACATGCATGCATGCACACATACACACACATGTACACCCACACACAAACACACACACACACGGTTCATGTCGTCAGTTCATGTTGTCAGGTTGCTACTTGTGCATGTGAACCACCAATGTTCGCACACACACAGAAACACACACAACCACACACAGACACACACACACAAACACATAAACACACACACTAATTTGACTCCAGTACTATCCAATGCAACTGCAAGAAAACATGACTCACAGTTATTTTGCTTCTTCATTCAGGGACTGTGCAGGTGTCTTAAGTTGCGACACCACATTTTCCCCCACGAAAATTGCATTTCTCAGTAATTTACTTCAAGTAAATTATCAAGAAAAAATATGAGCAACCTTTGATAAGTAAAGATGTATTATCAACAACTTTTCATAACATATCAATGGCGTCATAGGAAATTACAAAAAACGGCATGTTGCCCCAAGGCAACATTGTACCATAACGGACTCGCTTATGGCCATACCAAATAAACTAAGTAAGCAAGTGCATTATATTTGTAATTAAATTAGCAAGGCAAAAGCAAATATATTGCATATGCCTGTAAGTAAACTGACAAATGTATTTCCTGCATTTGTTAGAAAAAGAGTTATAAATATGTAATACTTTACTTTTTAATTGTACTGTATGTCTGTTTCTTTCCACACTGTGCCTCCTAATTTTTATTTCATTCTACTTTCTTACCTTTTACTTTTAATCCTGCCTATCAAGATGGGTACCATAGAGGGTTAAAAATACTCTTTGTCATTTTTATTGGTATTTATGTTAAAACTAGATGTACCGCATAGCGGTACAAAATATGACCTCCGCTCAGTCCTGTACATCCTTTTCGCGAAAATAAATCACACTAATCAATTTGTCTCCATCTTTTACTCCATCCCCCACTCTTGAAACTTTTGTGTATGCTTGTTTGGCATGCCTGTGTGTGTGTGTGTGTGCAGCTGCACAGAAAGTAGCCTACTGGCGCTGAAAAGGTGAATAGATTGTAGAATAGCCAAAGAAGTTGTAGCATTGTTATAAAACCTTTAAAATCTCTAAACAATCACAAGTAGGGCAGTTCATCACAGTTCATCCATTGCAACTGGATTGATGAAAGGTCACTTACACCTGTAGGCTACATTGTATTTGGGAAAAGCAAAAGGTATTAGCATAATGTTATAATTTTATTTATTTATTTATTTATTTATTTATTTATTTATTTATTTATTTATTTATTTATTTATTTATTTAATTATTTATGTATTTATTTATTTATTAATAAACAAAAACATCTCTGTCAGTTCCATGCCGTTTTCAACAGCTATCAAAAACAAAGGTCATTTTTGGATAGATGGATTTTTTGTGAATGTTTCTTCTTCTGCATAAGATTTTAGTCATCTTTAGTTAATGTGATACTTTATTGTCAATGCACAAATTAAGTAACAGTAGTCTGAAACGAAATGCTGTTTTACATCTAACCAGTGGTGCAAATAACTGACATGTCCAAATGGGCCTTGATGAAATGCGTCGCTAGACTGTTCATACACATTTTAACGGGCCAAAGTTGAAGAGCTGTTGTCCGTTGTTGTTCGTGCAAATATAGGCTGATTCATGTTCCCTTGCATTGTGTAACTGAGGTCCATGGCTTGTCTGGCTTTCACCAGACCAAGCTCAATCTTTTAAGAAATCAAAAAATAAATAGCTGGCAGATCAGGCTGGGTTCACCCAGCCTAGTCCATAGGCGCCCGATATTGTTTAATTTTCCGATTGAGATATCCACGCTCTGGTTATTCTAAATGCAAAAATGCATCAGGGAGTTATGACAAAACTGTAACTAACAAACTAGATCCTAATAGAAAGCTGTTAGCTTCCCTAAGCTACAGGTAGGCCTATAAGGTAGGCCTATTTACAACATAAATAGGCTATGCTGGCGACACAAATAAAATCTCCTTTGGAAACCAATGGCTTACGCCTTACAGTATCAAGCGGACTTAAACTGCCATATCGTGCGAAAAGTTGTAATAAAATTCACGCAGCTCCATGAGTCAAAGAAAAGCGCGAATGAAGTAGCCACTTCTAAATGGGACCCACTACACAGTAGCTTAAGGTGTGTTGCTAAAGCAGCCATAATGGAATGAAGGTGTCATTGTTTGGATACTTCACAAACACGTGCTTTTTAATCTCACAGACTACAACTACCAAGCTGGAATCAAAGCACATTGATTGCCCTCTCACACCCTGCACGCACTTAAAACAAATAAACAGGCGTCTCACGCATGTATAGGCAAAACTGTATCAGACCGGTGTGACGTTGGTAAATCTTCCATTGCACAGAATGATTTTTGTAGCACTTGCAACAAATGACAGTCGAAAGATACAATTACAGTGCTGCTATCAATTTGCTTGGTATAACCGCATTTATAGTTTTCTACAAATGCAATCAAATTGGCCTCCATCACTCAACCAACGTTAACGGTAACATTATTGTACCTAGGTCCTTATTGATATTATAAGATTAACGTACCTGCAGTAAAAACCAAGCATGTCCGATAAACATTCTCAGATTTATTTCGGCTTCAATAAGAAATGGGAATTACATTTCATGTGAACATCGTCCTATCCTTATTAGACGTTCTCTGCGGTAAACTACAGTCCTTGTAGGAAGCGCCCATTGTTTTTCCAACCCACTTTTAACTTCCAACAAAATGACGTCTCACTGCAACGATGCCATCTAGTAGACAAATGACTACTTATCGCCAATACTGGAAATGCAGCCATGATGATGATGTATATTTGGCTTTCTTTTAATCCTACTGAATTTGTAATTATGTATCGGCCGTTCTAATACCAATAGTATGTGCGTACCTGTGTGTGTGTGCATGTGTATATGTGTGCACCGCCATCTACAGGCCAATGAGTGTACAGTCACTAAATGTACACATAACCTTTATTTTTTAGACCCCCCCATGGATGAAATTCTACGAAACTTGGCATACCCCCAGAGAATGCCAGGTCAATCATACACATAAAATGTGGTACAGTTCTGAACATCTTAACTGAAGATAAGGGCGATTAAAGCAGAATGATATTGCATTTTCATTTTTTACCGGGGGGTGCAAATCACAAATGAGTGATTATGGGCCAGGTTGATGTGGGCCCTTGAGACCAACATACCATAAAAGATTCTTCATCCTCAGTGCCACGGTTCAGGTAGTTATTTAGGAAAAACTGCTTTTTTTGCGGTTCGGGGGGCCCAGCACGGGGGGGGAGTGGCCGAAACAAAAATTTTCCGTAAAAGTCTAGTGGGGCTACATACCCACCAAATTTCATGTGCACCGGTGTTTCGGTGTCCCGGGTATCGTTGACCAAAAATTCAGGAAGTAGATGACAGAAAAAAAAAAAAAAAAAAAAACTTTGACAATCTTTATATGACCGCTTCGCTAGCTTTGCTAGCGGCGGTCATAATAAGAGCAGTTAAAACTGTCTGGTCAAATTTGACCCTGAACAGTAAATTAAGGGGGGTAGAAACGAACAGTGTTTAAAGATTAAGGAGCTGGGTTACTGTGCAGGTTGTTGGTTCAATTCCCGGCTTCCACCGTTGTACCCTTGAGCAAGGCACTCAACCCCAAGTTGCTCCGGGGAAAATGTAATCCCTTGTAGGCAGAGGCGGACAGAGTACACAGCTTCATTACTTGAGTAAAAGTACAGATACCCTTTGCTAAATTTTACTCAAGTACAAGTACAAGTACAACAGTCAGATGTCTACTTAAGTAAAAGTACTGAAGTACTTGTTTTTAAAAGTACTTAAGTATCAAGAGTACAAGAGTAGCCTACATTTTTTTTCAAATATTGCATTACTACTGCCACAGTGCTTACATTTATGTACAGACGTACTACATAGAGTTATGAAAAATGTTAATGTTAATACCTTGGAGAATGTAAAAGGAATTGAAAGTAAAATCAAGTAATTTTCATCTTTTTACCATGTTGCCATGTTGATAGGCTGTCCCAATCAGTGGCGCCTGCACAATCCAATCACGTTTGAGAGGGAAACAACAAATTTAGGATTTCCGAGATTTTTCTTTTTTCCTTTTTTTTTAGAAGAAGTAACGGGTACTCACGGTTATGGATAGAAATGTAGTGGAGTAAAGAGTACAATATTTGCCTCTCAAATGTACTTGAGTAAAGTCATGAATACTCCCCAAAAATGATACTGTAAAGTACAGATCCCTCAAAATTGTACTCAAGTACTTTACTCAAGTAAATGTACTCTGTTACTGTCCGGCTCTGCTTGTAGGTATGTAAGTCACTTTGAACAAGAAGTGTCTGCTAAATGCAATGTACTGTAATGTAATGTAATGTAATACGTACAGTACATATTGAGGAAGTCTTTTCTACTGATGAATTATACATATATATATATATCAGTAGAAATCTGTCCGCTTGGCGTCTGAGTATCTTATCGGTGGGTCCTGCCTCGTCTGATCTGCCATGTCTTGCCAATATTGCACAGATGCTGTGGTGAAGAGCCAATCATCAGTCACTGCTGTGGAGTGAAAACCCTGTTGAGTGGCTAAGAAAGCAAAAGCCAGAAAAGTGGAGGGTTCAATTCCCGACTGCGACCACTGTATCCCTCAGCAAGGCAATTAACCCTGAGTTGCTCTGGGGAAACTGGGCCTTGTAAGAATTGATGTATGTAAGTCGCTTTGGATAAAAACATCAGCCAAAAGAAGTAAGTTTGACATTCACTCACTATAGGTTTCAACCATAGGATGCCTTTTTGGTTTGACATGCTGCTCTCTTAGTTTAAGACTCAAACTATATGTATGTCAGGCTGATTTAAATTAATGTGAGACTATTAATTCTATTTACACATCTTCTGATGATGTTAATTTAAAGCAGCACTAGATAAAATTTGCTCTTGCGGTCCCCCTACAGTTGAGAAGCGCAATAATAAACAAACTAAATATGCGTCTTTGTGTTCCTACCCGAACACAGAAAATTGTTAGGTCGGTGATCGCCTATAGAGGAACACTCAGACAATGGCAGAAGTGCCATCCGAACTTAGTCCCGCCCACAACATTTGAGTTCGATCTGGCATTGCTCCATTGTGGAGCAACTATGCTCACCCAAAATCTGGCGGACCAATCAAATCGGGCTTTATGATGATGGACAGGTGAGCAACTTAAAAACTATTTTGACATATTACAGCACTGACTTAGAGGCAGGGCTTCAGTGATGTTACTGCCTTTGGGTAATTGATTAAAATATATACGACCTCTTAAATCTAGGCTCACAGTTAGGTTGGCAGGCTCAGCGGGGGCTTTGTGGATAAAATTACCGTGTGAGAAAAAGGGTATAAAAGTAAAACTCAACATATTTTGATGAGAACCCAGCTTGAGCTGGATATAGTGTGTGGAGAGTAAGGAAAGCCATTGGGACAGTGGGAGCCACAGGTAAGTGACCTCTCACTGGGCTGATGTACACATTCATCCACAAACATTACAGTAGGTCCTACTCTCAAGTTACTCACATTACGTACGGCTAGTGTACTGGTTTGTCCTTTATCATAGCCTTCTTTCTTGTTTGTTTGTTTAAGTTTGCGGAAGAGGAGGCTGCTATCTTATTTACCCCTAGACAATGTAGCTTGGATGCCAAGCCTGAGTGCACCTTCTCCTTCCTAACACAATAGATCACATGTAGAAATGACATTTTGACTGGTCAACAATAGATTAACAGATATCTTTAATTTAAGGAACTGTATGTAAGAAATGTATTTTAATCATAAAATGGCCCTGATATGTCACTAGACATTAAGAAATCATGTTCATTTCAAATACTTATATCACTGACAGCAGTAGTCCGGCCAGGATATTGTCATTTAAAAAGTGAAGTTGCAGCGCTCAACTGATGTTGATGTTGTGAGAGAAAGTGGAATAGAACATTAGGTCCAATATTCCAATATATGGTTTAATGTTCTGCATTATGTCCAATATTCCAATATGTGGTTTAATGTTCTGCAGTTCTCATTAGTAGGTCACTTTGATACTAAAAGTATGATTATATGTAATGACTGTATGATATCTGTACTGTCCCTGTGTGACTGTGTTTAGAGATAAGCAGGAATATTATGACTTTGCAGTGTTTCACTGTTCTGCATGGCTGCGTCAGTAGCTATCTGCTCCGGATTGCCAGGCTGCCACTAATCAGGGTCTGATTCAGTGTAGTCCACGTGAGATGGGATGACCAACGGCATCTCCCGTCAGCCTGGAAGGATACTTAAACCCTAACTATTTCCTTGTCTAGTTAGAGCAGCTGATGGATCTTTAGGTGAAGTCATGCTGTCTCTCCCTTGATGCGCATCATTGTAAATAAACTCTGTTTCTGATTTTTCATACTATTGGTCTGACTGGCTCTCTATTAAATCTATGGTATCAAAATTACCATCAGTTTATGGAGGTTCTACCGAGATTGATAAGGATTATATTGATCTATTGAATTAAGGATTGTTCTTTTTACCAAACTTACTGTGTGTGATCCCTCAGCCCGCTGGAAAGACGCGCTCTCCGTAAGTAGTACGTTTTGTTCCTTTAAAGTGCTACAGTCCACGTTGGGTGATACGCTGCAGCAACGCTGGTCGGTCAGCTGTAAGCTATCTAGGCCCTCGCTGGACAACAAGGGAGAGGGAGTTGAGCAAGATCTCTGTTGTATGGGTGATACGCTGCAGCAACGCTGGTCGGTCAGCTGTAAGCGATCTAGGCCCTTGACAGAATTGGGCCAAAGGCCGAAACAAGGAACAGATTGTGTGCGCACACGAAACCGGTCTAAGTCAACGAATCTCCTGAGAGTTACAGATGTTTTGAGTACAGGTCTGGGCGAGAGATCACATTCACTGGGTTTGCTAAATTGGACAATCTGTCAAATTTTGAGACCAGTCACTTTACGGTAACCAATCAGGAACATGAGTCTATGAGTTTATGTCTCAACATGTATGTCTATGTATGTTTCTGACCTATGGGTTATGTGTAAGTGTGCTTTGCAATTGTCTGCTACTCTCTGATACTAACATATCTGAGTGTCAACCTGTCTCTGCTTGAACTACTATTTGGCATAGTTTGTTCGGAGCTGCAAAGCTATTTGAATCTAAGAAAACTTCCGCCTCATCTGCGTTGTTAAGGGAAAGTTAACTTACTTGGCAGTTTTGTCTGTCTGTGGCAGCCACACATGGTCAGCAGCATTAGTTGGGCCAAACTAAGATAAAGGTGGGGACGCCTATTCAAAACATCCCAGTGCTGCTAACATTGTGTGTCAGCCAATCAAAAATACCACAAAATATTTAGAAGAAAGAATCCGTCTAAAAGTATAGGCTACATGTTATGTGTTGCAACTAAAGACTGAGTTCGTTTTGTCTTTGTCTTCCCTCCTGTCAGTCGACATGAGGCCCGAGTGAAAGTGTGTGTGTGTTGGCCAGCTGATATGCATGAAGGTCACATATCTGTTACAGACTGTAACTGAGAATACACCTAAGAAAGATGCATCTGACTATTAACTGTATTGAATTGTTTTTTTTTTGCTTCCTCTCAATAAGAGAATTATTTTTGGGTTTTTGCTTGGGATTCAAACTTGTTTGATTTACTGAACTATTGAACAAGATTTTGTTATGTGTTTGAAGTCTAATTCCTTCTCTCCTGTTGAGTTGTTCTTTCCACAAAGGTAAAGGATATTCTGTGGTCACCATTGAGGGCACTCTTGCTGGTACGGAAAACACTAACACACTTAACCATAAGGTACAGATTTTCTCTGAGTTAGCTGTGTGTGTGTGTGTGTGTGTGAGTGGTTGTTATCTCTGCACTTGAAGGTCAGGGAGCCAGTGTAAAAAGAGAGAGAGAGAGAGTGGAGAAGAGAAAAAGACATTTATTACACTTGAATTATGAAGTTAAAGATATTTTATATCTAAGTTTGACCAATTTGAAGGTGTTTCTTGTCAGAGGAGTCTCAAATTCTCTTTTAAAATGATGTTTTGATGTTGATAGCATGAAATATTAATTCAGTTACTTCTCTTAAGAGTGGCACACATTTTGTTTTGGCTTGTGTTTGGTCAACATGCCTTAATTATTTTCTTTTTCGCATGTCCAAATTTCCGTCAATGAGTCCCGGGACACTGAAAGACCGGGGTAGACGGAGGACTATTTTTTTTTTGTATGTTGATCCCAAGGGGCCATGTCAACCCATTCCATAACCACTCATTTCATGTATAGCGCCACCTAGTTAAACACAAAAAAGTAAAAATGAGGTGTTGTAACCGCAGGTATCTGTGACCTAACATAGTCAAAACTGCACGAAATTGGAAGTGTAGGATCATTATGACACCCTCTGAATGCACGCCAAGTTTCGTGGAATTCCGTTCATGGGGGGCCACACAATAAATTCATTTATGTTACTATACACCAACTGGCCTGTAGGTGGCCGGAGACAGTTTTCTGTGAATATCTCGAGAACCGTAGGGTCTAGGAGGTCCACCTTTTTTTTGTATGTTGGTCTTAAGGGGGCATGTCAACCCATCCCATTACCACTTATTTCATGTATAGCGCCACCTAGTTAAAAATTAAAAAGCAAAAAATTAGGTGTTTTCATCACAATATCTCTGGCTGACATGGTCAAAACTGCACGAAATTGAAAGTGTAGGATCATTATGACACCCTCCGAATGCATGCCAAGTTTTGTGAACTTTCGTTCGTGGGGGGCCTTACAATAAAATAATTTATGTGTACATTTAGTGACCGTACACCATTGACACTGAAAGACCGGGGTACACGAAACTTGGTGGGCATGTAACCCCACATGGATAGCATGGAACCATCGTTTTTCGTTTTGATCTGTAGCCCCCCCGCTGTACTGGACCCCCCAGTTTTCTGTGAATATCTTGAGAACCGTAGGGCCTAGGATGACCAATTTTTTCTGTATGTTTGCCTCCAGGGGTCATGTTAACCCATTCCATGTGCACACATGTGCATAAACAGATACACACGCACACACATACATTCACAGTAATCATATGTATGACACATACTCATACAGTAGACATATGTACGCATGCATGCACATGCACAAACACATATACGCAGGCAAACACACAAGCACGCACACACACACACACACACACACACACACATAAACATAAACGTGTACACGCACACATGCACACAATTCAAGAATTTCTCAGAATTATGAACAGGCAAGATGGGGGTGGGGTTGTATAAAATGAATTTTACATGTGAAATCTATGAACTAATCATGTTTTGGTACTTGTTGTCTAGCAGATACCAGTGAGAATTGAGTGTGGCTAATGCAATTTAGTGAGACAGTTAGAATCATATAGGCCTTTCAGCGTGATTTATTTTTGTGGAAAAAATGTGCTGGACTGGGCGGCGGTCATATTTTGTACCGCTCTGCGGTACATCTAGTTATTTTATTTTTGTTTGTTTTACTGTAAATGCTAAAAGAGACATCTAATGCCCTTGTTTGATATTCTTGGTAGGTTTGCCAGTTTTGGAAAATGATGTGCCATTGAATTGCAATTGTCATTGAATAATTTCTACAGTCCTAAGTGTTTGTTTTTCCTCTGGAACAAAATGGAGGGGGGTGATCTTTCAGTCCTGGTTCTGGGGTGGGCCTCTGGAAACACCCGTAAGGGAGCTGAACACGCAGCAACGGGTAAACCAGAGACTTACAGATAGACCAGGGCTGTTAGGTTGCTACAGCCCATCCTATCTTTTTTTTCCCCCTGGTGATTCAGGCCCTAGCCCTAGAATAAGATATACTCAGAGAAGCCTGAGATTCTAATATATGAGAGATCTGCTCACAACAACAAGTAAGGTAACAAACCACCAACATTTGATTAAGTAACTACCCATTAGGAGTAGTCACGCTTGAATTGTATGACTTTAGGTGTAGTTACGCTTGAGTTATGTAGCCACTGAAGTATATAAGCACTCTTAGAATGTAAAACTCTTTGCTTCAACCAGCTGTGCTAGTTTGCAAAGATTCAATATAATTGGATGATTTTGATCACTGGCTCCTGTCTCATCTTCTTGATTCCGAATTGATTTAACTAACAGAATTGCGAGAGGTCCCGGGATCCCAACATCTGGGGTCAGAACGAGCTTTCTGAAAAACCGTACATGGTGAGGTCTAGGACCTTGGATTTGGAATCCTGAAAGCCCTTGGTTGTCTGAGACAGCAAGGCGAGATGGCTGATCTTCTGACCCCTGGTGACAGGATCCTACTGAAAGGGAATTCTCCTGAGACGTCGGAGCGAGAACCAGTGATCAACCAAAAGGCAAACGTTCGGTGAGTAAAATAAATAAATAAATAAATAAAATCTCCTCCGTAGGGAGTCGAGGCTATGTTGTAGTAGTAGTCTTTGGATGAAAAGAAACCCAAAGCGAAGAGACTCAGGGGTGATTCATCCTAAATAGAAAAACCTAGGTTTATTAGATCCTTTTGATATTTATAACGACCTCTACATAGTGCTTATTGGTGAGGGAAATAACAGTTTTGCATGTAATTTGTGATGATCTAAAGTGTATATTTACACGGTTTACACCTCAAATTACATTGATTTAATCAATGACTAAAATGTCATAGGGTCGCAACCTCCTACATCATCCTCCAGTGTTTTATATACATTTTCATATTTTGATATCTCCGCCTAGGAATATCTGTTGTTTTAACTAAATTTAGTGAAGCTTTGCAGGGAAAATGAAATGCTGTGTGCTGTGCTATAAAGAGTGTTGGATGCCTGGACCAAAGCATCAAGGCCATCCTTGCTCTCCCCAATCCTCTACAAGTCACAGGAGCACATATGCGAGATGATGGGTATGTTAATTATATCAGATTACATATTCCAGTTTTGGTTTAGATTTTCCAGTTGTAAATTTAATGAAGGCCCCATAGAAAGTATGACCATTTTGCTTAAATACAGGCTAATTGTTTCTCCAAGCTTCCTGCTCCCCATGCTAATATAACCTGACCCAAATTATCCTGTTCCACGTGTAGGCCACAAACACTGGAAGCCATGCGGACGCTATGTTCCTGCTTCAAGGTAGACACATATGTGTTTTGACTGTTGATTGGCTAGGTGTGTAGGCCTTCAGCCCTGCCAGGTCCTGCTTTGAGGCCACCAAACACTATGGTGAGCGACTGGCTGAATGGGCGACAGTGGAAGACATACAGGTTCTGAGGGCAGAGAAGGTTCTGGATAAAAAGGGGGAGAGGGGCACAAGTGGCAGAACTTTTAGCTTGGACATATGATATTAAAGCAACACCAAAGAGTTTTTTGTACCTTAAAATAATGTTTCCAAAATTGTTTCAGTGGTTCATCAACTCGTAACAGGGTGAACGGCACTTTCTGCATTCGCTTCGCGGCCCTCTATCGGCTATAACCGCACTATGTAAGTTTGCCGGATCGGGTAGCGGATCTGTAGTTCGATGGAATGAGACATAAGAAACTACAAATTTGACTTGCATCTGATGTCGCAATACATCGTACTTTCATAAAATCATGCAACATATTCTACCTTGTCTGTGGACATTGTTATTTGCAAAGCTGGTGCTGGATAAACAAATAGTGCGTGCGACAGAGGAAAAGTTCTTTGGTGTTGCTTTAAGCATTGCTCCACAATCTCGTGCTTCTGGCAGTGACAACACTGTCAAGAGTTAAAGCATATCAGTTAAATTCATACTTGGGTGCCAGTTTAGCAAAGTTGTAATCTTACAAACAGCAGTGAATTTATTAAATTGTTGATGCTATGACGCACTTAGCTCTAGGACACAGTGTTATACGCGACAACACTTTAGCTAAGGGGATAATCTTGCAGCTTTGCTGCAGATCATAAGGGGGAGTCTGATTAAGAGTAGTCTGATAACATAGACAGCTAGCTCTTGCAGTGTATCAAGTTATGATTAAAGATAGCTTTTTCTTTCATGGAGGATGAGAGGTTGTTGATGTTCACTTCACTATTCTGAACTAATATTGAACTAATAGGTTCATCTGTTTATTAACAACACACCCACTGCAGTTGTTATATTGGTATTATTATTATTTTTTTCTCTTTATTGACATGAAAAAGGTTTTTACAACTGTTTACAGCTTTGCCTAAGTATTATGGTAAAGAGACACAATTACTGCATTACTCTCAGTTAATTATAGGCTTATCCCGATTCATTCAGAATGTGTGCTATTGTTTGGTGTTAAAGGCTTCAAGTCTTTTAAAGGGGGACTTGAGAGTATTTGATTCAGAACCTATTATTTTTATATACATGTGATTTAGGTCCTGATGCCTTTAAGTTTCTGAATAGTTTAGGGGGATAGACCAAATATATTCTTTTTGGATCACTAGCTCTTGTTTTGATTATTGTGACAATTTGCTCTTTGATTTATTTGGTTGTTATTGTACACCAATTATGTGTAGCTATTCTTCATAACTTATGAAGAAATCAGTTAAATCATATATCTAGTCATGTACCTGCTTATTTGGATCTGACTAACTTTAATGAAACAAGTGTATAATCATTTATATTTTATATAGTGACATTATTTGATTAAATGTTCCAGCCATAAAGGCTGAAAAAGGGGGACTGAGAGAAAGTGGAATAGAACATTAGGTCCAATATTCCAATATATGGTTTAATGTTCTGCATTATGTCCAATATTCCAATATGTGGTTTAATGTTCTGCAGTTCTCATTAGTAGGTCACTTTGATGCTAAAAGTATGATTATATGTAATGACTGTATGATATCTGTACTGTCCCTGTGTGACTGTGTTTAGAGATAAGCAGGAATATTATGACTTTGCAGTGTTTCACTGTTCTGCATGGCTGCGTCAGTAGCTATCTGCTCCGGATTGCCAGGCTGCCACTAATCAGGGTCTGATTCAGTGTAGTCCACGTGAGATGGGATGACCAACGCCATCTCCCGTCAGCCTGGAAGGATACTTAAACCCTAACTATTTCCTTGTCTAGTTAGAGCAGCTGATGGATCTTTAGGTGAAGTCATGCTGTCTCTCCCTTGATGTGCATCATTGTAAATAAACTCTGTTCCTGATTTTTTATACTATTGGTCTGACTGGCTCTCTATTAAATCTATGGTATCAAAATTACCATCAGTTGTCATGTTGTGTTTTGGCCTGATACACCGCTCTACAGTAATTTAAAAAGTGATTGCAGTACCAGTTCTGGCCACAATCTTACATACGGTTCCTTTAAAATATTGATATCAGTAAATACTGTTTCACCAGTAAAATGAATGACTACAGACATTGTTAGGAAGTCATGGCCTGGCAACAAGCTCACAACAATTCTAGGGGATTTGTGTTGCCATGACCAGAGTCTCTAACCTAGATGTGTGCGATAACGTGGAAGTCAGAGTGTAGGAACCACTTTTCCAGAGATGGCTTATTGTACAGCACAGCTGCTGCACAGCCTCAAACTGAGCTTGACGACGTAGATGGGAAGTGAGCAACCTGTCTGAAATGTGTTACTCTTCTGGTAGCTGCGCACAGAGAAATCTAAATCAAGCATAGATCTGCAAATAAATCAAACGATAACCGTGATTTAAATTGAGATGGTTTTTTTTCCATTGCCTGTATAATTAGTTTTTTTTTCTTTGTGAATATAGTTATACCTCATTACCCCTACTTCCTTATTTAACCCTTAGATGCATGACCTACCAACACCTACACTCTTCCATGAGTGTGGGTCAAAAGTGACCCCAATTAGAATTAATGCATTTTATGCTGTAAACTTAAGAAATTTCTTTAATTTTGGTTAAAGATGATGATTTGATGATGATGATAATGATGAGAACAAAAATAATAACAATACTTTTTATAATGTTTTTCATTTTTGTATATTTTTAAGATTTAAGATTTGTTGCCTCATGGCAACATTGTAATTTACATGGCAACTTATTAATTTAAAACACCTATCCATATGACTTAACACTAACACACAAATATTTATCTGGTTTTCAATGCATTACAAGTAACATACTTAACAAAAATCTGATTTTAAACTTAGTTTTTGCCCCTAGGCAACATTGTACTAGCCTCGTGAGACCATCCTGATCTCGCGAGCTTCAGGGTTTCACTCGCAGATCAGTCTGGATACTTTCCGTTAAAGAAAATTTGGAGCAGTTCACCAAACGAACGTCCAATCAGCGTTGGCTTTGAGGCGGGTTGAGGTGTGACGCAACGAACAACATGACGGCATCCACAGAGATGAACATAGCTATAAGTTTTATTCAAATTAGAAAGTATTCCTGGGTAAACTGTGAAGCTATGAGTCTCAGCCATGCAGCTGGGAGGAATGAACAACACAGACATCCTCCACGGCTGATTCCAGTTCATAATGGAGGAATATACTATCTTCAGAAGTGTAGGGCCTACCGTGAAAACTTGATGGGAATTGTCGTTGATTAGGTTCATAAATGGTAAGTTAAAACATCTTAACGTTTGTCACGTTACCTAACTTAATTGTATGTTAAACGGCATTAGAAGAATACTTTGTTCATCTAATTGGTTGATTTGGCCCGTCGATGCGGAGCAAATCCATCTGGCGGAGTCAGGTTAACATTGTACCATTGCGGAATAAAAAAAAATATATTTTACAGATATGAAGTTATAATAATACAAATTATTATTTATTAGTTATGTATACATATACACACACACATCCATGAGTTTGCACACTTACACCCATGAATACTCATGTAGCCTATGCGTACTGATGCACACTTATGGACACACACATTTACAACATCCACTTTCCCTCTGAGACACCTGACTTTCTGAAAGTTTAGGCTAGTAAGCAATTTGTCTCAAAAGAGAAACACAGGGGGTAGGTCTAATAAAAAATAGAGGCAAATAGGCAAATAGAGGGATTAGTCAGGCCTTAAACTTGGGGCTACAGGGTACAGGGTAGCAAGTCTGTAGCTTCACCACAGCATTGTCTATAACATGCCTCAGTAGCTAGAGGCTTCTCAAATCTCAGACATCTTTTTCAAAGCTGTTGTGAAGTCAGCCCTTTTTAAACATACATGACAAGATCTTCAGCTCCCCAGACCTCCATATAGGCTTATTGAGGTTTTGGAGTATGATGCAATGGTCTACGCATATCATCTGCACTGATCAATAAAACACCAGGGCTGCTTCTGGGGAAAAAACAAGGTTTATTTGTGAGCCACATTGCATACATGTTTTTATATGCATACATTCTAGTCGTAAAGCATCATATAAGATAGCAAGATATTGTTTATCTAGTGTGGTTTTGCATGAATTTTGGTTAAGTACCCTTTCACATTCATATGTAAATCCTCCTTTTGTTCTTCAACAGTTGTCAAAAACAACAAAGGAATGAAAACATTCAAATCACCATAACATGATGGGTTTGTGAATAGTGGTTGTGTAAGCACAATAAAAGCTCTCAATTTAATTGCAATGCTTTCATAATAAATAATGTATTTTGGATTTTTGGATGGATTTTTTTTTTAACCGGAAAAGGAACTCCAAAGGAATGCAATTTGAGAGTATGTTGTAGAACGGTCCGTGTAACGCTTTGCAGTGCTTTGTTCTATTTGCTCCATCCATCTGATCCAAATAAAAAATGTGTTCAATAATCCAATTCTCAATTTTTTTAACTGGTCAGCAAATAGATAATTGCTGCTATTTTCTAAATGTGTCATTAGTCACGCAAGATAAAGAAAAAGACAGAAACTGTATTGGAAACAAAAGTAAAATTCAGTTAATATTTTTTACCGTTTTTGTTGGGGTGAACCACAAGCGTAGGGGGTTGCCCTGATACATATTGGCGCGCGGTGTTGGTGATCACATTTTATCAGCGGATGTAGAGATGGAGGCCTATCAAACACAGTTCAGCTTGCATCAAGGTGCCAAGCGATTGATAATGTCAATTCGAGATCAGAACTTCAAATGCAGAGGGAGACATTGCTGCATCCTGATACCTATGAGTACGTGTGTAGAATGTTCATGTTCTGGGAGGCTTTGGAAGCCTACATGATCCAATGGACTTGAGCCGTAGCCTATAGCAATGTAGGCTATTTGCTGTTGAAATTAATAAATAGATAAACTGATAAATTAGGCATATACTCACTGTTGTGTCTTCGTTTAGCCTAATGAAACATAGTCTAGCGTAAAGTGTTAAATAAGCAAAAATGTCCCATGTCTAACAGTGCTTGGGGTAGCCTCTATAGCCTAGACTGACGTCGATGGCAAAGAATTCTGCTTTGGGGAATTATTTGCTATGGTATGGCATGGCCATGGTATTCAAATATACTGTAGATATGTTCAACATAGGCTGAAAGTTATGTTTAACGTGCCATCTCCCAAAAATCGGCGAAGTTTTAGTTATTAATCACTAAAGTAATGAGTCAAAATCACGCACAACTTAGGCGGCGCTCTCTTCCACCATCTAGCCTGGCCCAGCTAGATGGTGTTCTCCCCCAGGTGCTCGTGGTTCAGTCCAACCAAAAGCTCAAAAAAGGAAAATTAGAAAATTGACGCATCATTTACATTTTTAACTTCTGAACAGAAAACCGTAACTGTGCTTAATTGAAAATCCAAATATGCAACAATAACCCATTTACTGTGCCGTCCTAAAGAATGGATAACGGATTTTTAAGCCTATTTTTATATTTTTTCATGTGAATTCTGCAAATAGAACATAGCACTGCAAAGCGTTACACGGACCTAGAACACACCACTACCATAATGACATGTATATTTATTTGCCTTTGTTTTGAGAGAAATAACTGTTGTTCAGTGTGAATGATTTTGCATTGTATTCTGTGTGGAACACACAGGAAAAGTATGGATTTACACAGGATTACCTCTGAGATTAAGTTTCTTACCAGCCTGGCAAATTTGGTGGGATTTGTTGGCCATACTGTACAAGCAAGTGAGTTATTGTAGACAACACATTATGGCTAAATCCTTCTGTTTATGCAACACACAGACCACCTGCAAACTCCACTCTGACTGCAGCTCCATGTTTGTGACATTGTGACATCTGGTGCTAATGGTGTTTTATTTGAATATATAAACTTGAGAATCAAGTGTCATTTAACAGAAGTCAAAAGTCTGACATCTGACAACTGATAATTGAAGGGAGGGGGGGGGGGGTTCTGATTATTATTTTTTTTTCATAACTTTAGCATCCCTAAAGTTCTGAAAAAAATAAACATCTTGTGTTCTCCACTTGCACTGTAAACATATTTAGTAATTCTAAGATTGACTGACCAAATAATGACACCAATGATTGTTTTTATTCTTCTTCCTGTTCAATCTGTATTGCTTACAGCTTGACATACATTACCTCTATGGGTCAGTCTTTGTGTGAGTAGGACATTTTCCACTGCTTTTTGTCAGGCCCATCTCTCTCTCTTCCTCCTTTTCCTTTCTCTTTCTCTATCTCTCAATGACTGATCGCTGTAGAGAAGTGCTCATGAAGACCTGGCTTATCTAAGAGGCTATACGCCATCATTTTTTACAGCATTGACGTCTCAGCCCCTAGCCAAACAGTGGAGAGATGTGACGTGATTAAAAAACTCTGAGCGCTGGTGCCCCACACACATACACAGAGAGAGAGAGAGAGAGAGACACAGAGAGAGAGAGAGAGAGACTATACTATTGTTATGTACACTTCATCTAGGCAGGTGTAAAACCAATCAGAGGTGCTTATTTTCAAAGGGATTTGATGTATGAAAGAGACAGACAATTTTGTGAGCATGTGTATGGTCAAGAGAAAGAAAGACAAAGGGTTTCTTAGAGTATTTGTGTGTGTGTGCGTGTCTGTGTGTGTGTGTGTGTCTCTGTGTGAGTGAATGTGTACATGTATGTGTGTGTATGTGTATCAGGCTTGTGCAGAAACTGGCTCTTAAATTCCAATTTAATTCTTGAATTTCACTTGCATTTCAATTAAGGTAGCAAACAGGAAGCAGAATTGCAATTCAAATTGTGCACATCCCTGGTGTGTATGTGTGTGTGGGGTTGGGAGGGGGTGAGTCTTTGTATGTGTGTCTGTGTATGTGAGTGTGCGCACATGCATCCGTGTGTATGTGTTTGTGCATGCACGCAAGTGTGTGGATTACTGTCAGGATAACCCCGTGTGTGACACTGGTTTGTTGTCGCAGATCAATGAGGCCCCAGACCTGCACTAACAGCCCCCAAATCTCCTCCCTCAGGATGTGATAATCTTATTTACCAGTCTGGCACCATCTGTTGTCGTCTCCTGTGCCAGTATCTTCCACCAGTCACCAGCCATGCTGAGTACTGTATGTAGGGAAAATGGGGATCAAAACATTTGTTATTCCCTCCATTTGCTTTGAGCCTGAACCCACACTGTCTAGTAAGCATGTGCTGCATACAGACAGCATCACTGCATAGCATCACTGCACCTTGTCACCATCTAGAAAAAAGAAAAGTCTAATCAACACACACACGCACACACGCACGCACACACACACTACACACCTTGGCGGTCTATGTTATAAAACCACACTATATTGATCTGTGGTGTGTGGTATGAAGGTTAAGAGAGGCCAAGGGAGAGGGCGAGGAAGACAGGGGAAGAGAGGAGACAGGGGTGTCTAATAGTTCCGCCACAGTGAGGTATTTGACCCCATCTCCTGGCCCCTCATTTGACAGGTGAGGATGTACTCATCGGCCGAGCCGTCGAGAAGCGCGGCAGGTAATGAGTTGCATCCATGCACTGCACACACAGGCACCGCTGAAGGTCACCCGCAAAGGTCGCATGTCCACTCGGCCGTGTGATTTGTTTCAAAGGTTCCCGTAATGAAAAGTTCAGCCGCATGCTTTTCCAAACAGCAGCCACCTGTCAAGGGCGGAAGGTGCTGGAACACTCTGCCTTTATGAGAACAGAGACCCGAGAACCCAGCCCAAAAAAAAAAAAAAAAGGCTTGAGCCTGAACTAAACTTATTTGCCATGGCCCTTTTATTACCCATTTGTCACTTACTTCCAGTGACATAACTACAGTGCATGTCTGTGAAGGCATTTGAGTGGCTATGCCATTCACAGTATGCGGGCGTCAACCCTCATCATGGTGCTGAAGCACACTAAAAAGGCCTACAGAATTCATAGAATTGCTGATGAGGAGCAGAGACGGCATTCAAAACACAGACGTGATGTCTGATTATGACAGCTCACATTCTGTCTCCTTGCACACGGCCCCAAAGGAAATGCCGCCAGCATCTCAAATGTGCCATTGAACATTTGAGATTATTTTGGTATATCTGACATTACGATGCATTAAGGACTTGGTGTAGATTCCAGAGAGGAGTCTAACTATCAGTGACTGTTTGATTTGACCCAAACATACCTGACCAGGAGACAAGGTTTGAGGCATATGGTTTTAGTTAATAGCTAATGAGTACAACACCACCTAGTGGACTAACCGAGAGACTTTCAAAGTAAGCATAAGGTCACTCAACCTCCTGAGTTGTCAGAGAACAAGTCAGCTCCTTTTCAAACTGTTCAATCAGTTTGAATCATTTTACTGAGCCTTAGTATATACAGAACAGCTGTTGCAATAGAAACCCAATGTATTGCACAGGGATGTTGAGAAAAAAAGAGAACATTAAATTCTATTCTAAAATATTCCATCATTTTCATCTGCTGTGTAGCAACTGGCAGCTGCAAATTATAAAGAGATAGCTTCAGCCCGCGGATCACAACGTATTTCATATTTGCAGGAGCTGGACAGTGATGGAGGCTTCCCACAAGTCTTATCTTCTGGCCATTTGCGGGAGCAAGGGATTCTGGACCGCCGGAGACGTGCATGCGGATTTATGCGATCTTGTTTGGAGGAAGATGCTGAAACAGACCCATAAATGTTTGCAAGTGCTGGTAAATAAATAACCTCCCACCACCACCAAAACACCCCCCAAGCACCCAAAAAATATAAAATATGCCTGGTCAGCACGAGCAGACAGTAAATAACAATAAAAAGTTTAATCATATTTCGTGCCTGTATTTGGGGTTGGGTATTTATGAGTGCTCATAACTTCATCCGCAGAGTACTGAGAGGAATCTTTCTTTATAGACCCCTTCCCCGCGAGCACACACACACACACACACGCTAACGCACACACATACAACTTCTCCTGATCACCCACACTTTGATTACATAAATCAGCTCCAATATCTGTCAGTGAGAGGATGGGTCCGTGCTGAGGAGAACACATTTGTTGGTGAAGGCAGAGATGACTTTGTGTGTGTGTGTGTGTGTGTGCCGGTGTTAATTTGCTCTGCGTTTTGCTCGGCAGATTAGAGGAATGTTCGCCCCATTGCCGTGCTGCACTCCTCTCTCATTCCACAAACAGCTTCCCACGTGGGTGCCAGAGGTTGAGCACAAGGAGTGGTGCCAGTCCACCGCGGCACAATCTCTCCTCATTACACTGTTAAAGTTTGTATGGAGATAGAGAGATAGAGAGATTCAGAGGGCGAAAGAGAAAGATTGCGTGTTGTGTCTGTGTGTGTGTTTCTCTAGGTGTGTTTCTATGTGTGTGTTTTCTCTATGTGTTAGTGTGTGAATGCATGTGTGTGTGTGTGTGTGTGTGTGTGTGTGTGTGTGTGTGTGTGTGTGTCGGGGTGAAAGGTTGACCTGTGTGTGGGTACAGCCAGTGCCTCCGTGCGTAGGTGGATCTGCCATGGTAGAAGGCAGGCCTTGGTGCTGACCTCGCAGTAAAACATGCGATAATTTATTCATTGCTTATCGTTCTTTTACAGCCCGGCACCATGGAAATGTACTGCGCCCTTTTTTTTTCTCAGGACCTCTTCTGCTTTTAATGGGCTTCCTTTTGCAGTTTTTTTTTTCCATCCTAACCTCCAGTGACCTATTGATTTCTCCATTCACCATCTCTTTGCTTGAGAACACCCAGATTGTCATCATAATTTCTGATCTAATCTGTTTGTTTTCAGTGACTTTTCCTCATTTTTGAGATTAGCTGAAACCTATCTCTTCATCCCAAGCCACTTTAAAGAGAGACAGAGAGAGAGAGAGAGAGAGAGACAGAGGGAGGGGAAAAAATCCCAATTTCCCTCTCTAATTAATTGCTTACTTAGAAACAGCCAGCCTGCACCTAGTAGTAAAAATGTCTCTTATCTGTAAGAGCCCAGCTGGTAATGTTAGATTAATTGCTGTATACCTTGATAGTACACGATTAATCTTAAATTAGCTCAATCCAAATCAAGAGAGCACTTCTGTCTGCTACACAATCAAACATCTCACATAAAAGACATCTGTAGCAGCCGGGTGGCAAAGATGATTCCAGAAAGACACATTTTTAGCAATCAAATCAAAGTGTGGTGCAAAGGGAAAATCCCTGTAGTTCTTTCTGCATGAACTATGGTCAATGTGTGAAGCATAACAGCACAGATGAAGTTTATGCAATGAACAACTTGACCTGAAAAACAGACAATAGCAGCATCAGATGTTGGCATAACCGATTTCTGAGAACCTGAGATCGATTACTGAGATCGGCATTAAAAGGATCATGCTAATCCTTTACCCCAGTTATATACTTGAACTTAAAATACTGATTATATAATGGATCTGTGCAAGGTTTCGCAAGATGCCATTTAATGTGGTTTATGATTCAGAGCATGCATGGGTGCTTTCTGATTACCGTAAGTACAGAGAGAGCAAGTGCTAGAGCAATTTATTGCCCACATCCCCAATTACAAGAAGTGTTCTTTTGATTGGATTGATTGAGTGATCTCTGAGTGAGGGAAAAGAGAAATAGGTTCTACTGCCTATTGGTGGGAGCGGTGATGTTGTGTAGTTCCACAGCCCATTGATGTGTGTGTGTGTGTGTGTGTGTGTGTGTGTGTGTGTGTGTGGGTGTGCACATGTTTGCATGTGTGTGTGTGTGTATGGTTGTCTCTAAGTGTGTGTGTGTGTGTGTGTGTGTGTGTGTGTGTGTGTGTTTGTGCGTGCATGTGTGTGTGTGTGTGTGTGTATGGTTGTCTCTAAGTGTGTGTGTGTGTGGGTGTGTGTGTGTGTGTGTGTGTGTGTGTGTGTGTGTGTGTGTGTGTGTGTGTGTGTGTGTGTGTATGGTTGTCTCTAAGTGTGTGTGTGTGAGTGTATGAGTGTTTGTGTTTTCTAGTCTTTCTATTTGTGCATTTTTCGACCCACAGATATCATGCTTTATCCTTTTGATTGTCTGAAACGGAGACTTCTTCTCCATTGCTTTGTGATTGCCACCCAGCAATTAGGCAAACAATGATACCTATTACTGCCCTATCACGCACAGAATTGAGCATCAAAATGAACATGCCATAAAACATTCAGGCATCTGTACTCAACATAATAACAGCATTAGCTTAACTACTCTTCTCCTAACAAAAGTAATTAAGTTGAAAGAGGATGACATTTCAACAGAGTTTGAGTTACACTCTTGGGTGTAAAGTTACAATTACGGTCCAGTTTGGGATCTGGGGCATCACAAAGCCTTTGAGTCGATTCACCAGGGTCATTTGCTCTCCGCAAAGTCTCTGATCTTCTGGGAAAGTCTTAAAGGCGTCATTACTGACGTCTCTTTAGCTGTGGTTTGGAAGCACCCTGCTATCACCACATAGAAGCCTTTATTTATGGCCAAAGTGCAAAGTCGGCCAATGAGTTAAGTGTCTCGCACATGAACAAAAGCTATCATGTGGCATGTAAGAGTATTGAACATTACGCATCCATGTCAGCACTGTTGATCATGCTTATGGTATTAAACTAACATTTTGTATTTTGCCTAGTTGTCATTTGAATGTGCTTTTGTCCTTTGTCTGGGAATGAGCCCAGAATGTTTACAAAAAAGTGATACAACTCAGGGCCAGATGTAGGTATATTTGCGAACGTAGCGTTATCAGCGCCATGTCCAACCCGGAGAAACCGCTTGCTGTGACACTTCAGTTAACGTGGCATTTATCAAACCTGCAGTTCATCGGGTAATCAGCGCCATTCTCCAACGTTCAAACATTAACAACTGAACGACATACTTCAGTCACAAGCACAGTTGAATGCAGTTAACTGATGAAAACATTAAAAGGAATCAAAAGTTTAGCAATCATGAAATAATACAATACATGATGTCAACAAGCAGGGAGATAATGAAGATCAGTAGTTCTACTCACTTGTGCACGTAGGCTATGGAAGATTGGTCAAATCTAAGTAGGAAAGTTTAAGTGGATGACGTGAAAGTGAAAGTAAGACATTCGAAAGGCCAACGAAAGTTAAGGTTTCTTTTGATATAGTACAAAGACGCTGGTACCCTAAATAGCGACTCTGTTGTCTTTGAAAGTTTCTGTTATTGACGCATTTAACCGCAATTTGGATTAACACCTGCTCTTACAAGGCGGAAAAGCATTAGTACAGTACATCTGGCCCTCAGTGTGCTGATAGATTCACCTTCACCTGTTAGACCTCCAGGGGCCGTGTAGGTCTTAGCCCTCATCACTGTGCTGCTTTTGGATCTGTTGAAATCCTTTGCTAATACATGGGCAGCAGCATTGGCCAGACAAGTCATGATTTATGAGCGCAAAGGGATCAGGCTTTTGTGGTGGCTGCCCCCCACCCCCCTTCCAGCCCAATGGGGATTTGAAAGTTCATATGAAAAAGACAGGACAGTGTTTTCGAAATATTTAGAGGGGGTGGGGCAGGCTGGGGGTTTCGGGATAGGACAGAGATGGAATGTTCCATCACACGTCATTGGGAGTGCATGGTTTGAACCTTTCCTTACACAGTCAAATCAGTCACTCTTTAAAGCCGGTGGTCTGGAAAACAGAATCCTCCACATCCATCATTTCATCCCATCTGTCATGCTATCAATCATGTTTACACAGCCATAAAGAGGATGAACCCATGATTAATTTCAGTGTCCAATTGCAATTAAATTGTGTTTCATGCCTTAAAATCTATTCTACTTCCATGAATATACAGTTGATGTTTTTAAAACATCATTACTCATGTTTAATTATAAACTTTATACAAAAGTTTTTATATAAAGCCTTCAATCAAAGAATTTCCCACAGACAAGACACTTGTCTTCAGTGTCAATCTTCATATACTCACCCTCCTCCAAATGCTCCAAAAGCTTGACTCTCAAGGATTTAATAATTTACCAAGCTTACCTCTGACAGGCAGTCAGAGTCTTTTCTCCTTCAAACCTCACAGACCTCCTGAAAGAAACAGAAACAGATACCATGTTTTAGCCAGTAGTGACCCCTTACTCATACAGTCATACTGTCGGCACTGTCTAGTAGATGCTGTTCTGTTCTGCATTGGGTAAACTTCACTCCTATCATACACCCCCCCCCCCCCCCCCATGTCTTAGGTTTCAAAGTTGAGTCCAGTGTGTGGCAGTGCTGTCACTTCAACACAATATATTAGCAAAAAAATGTTGTGTGTCCCAGGGTGCACACAAACTGAGATGAAAGTATCACCTAGAACTGTCAATCAATTTGGAGGAGTATCTGCTCTGTGAATGAAATATTATCACGTAGATCTTTGGGTTGAGAACATTAAGGATATGGATGTAGATGAGGGGCTGAAGTGACACCGTGTAATTCAGGGAGAGAATGATGGGGACTGTCTCAGTACAGTTGTGCGTGTTTGTCAATGCCAAGAAGGAGAGAGGGCGCCCTGTCTGCTAGGCCAAGGGCTTAGTGTGGAGCTAAACTCATGTGCTGTGCATTCCTGAATCATGTCATAACACTAGAGAACAATATGATCAATAGTAATAAAATAGTAGTCTTAATGTGTGTTTGTGTGTGTGTGTGTGTGTGTGTGTGTGTGTGTGTGTGTGTGTGTGTGTGTGTGTGTGTGTGTGTGTGTGTGTGTGTGTGTGTGCATGTGCATGTGTGTGTGTGTTTAAATTGTAGTGTGGCGTCAAATAAAGTTTCTAAAATGTGAGCTGTAGGTAGGGGTGTGTACTGGATAGTAACTCATTATCTAAAACTCCCGCACTCTGCACTACCCAGTGCCGTGTGTCCGCCTGCATGGCTGTGCCAAGGCCGCTACTGCTCTGTGCCCACACCTGTCTAGCCTACATCCCTCTCTCCTCTCGTCGCCCGTCCTCCTCCTCTGTGCCCGACTCTTGGGCATCACCCGTCGCTGCCGAGCAAACCAGAGCGTCTCACTTGCTGGCTCGGCTTTCATGTCAAATCTGTACCACCAACGGAGCATAAAAGAGATGAAAGAAAGAAAGGGGTTGGGGGGAGAAATGATCCTCCTCGCAGATCCATTTGTTGTCTGAATGGCTCTTGTCAAGCATGATTACAGCACAAACAAGACCCGTCGGCCACTGACCTTTCCCTCTGGCACCGACCGGGAGGATTGGGTGTCCGGGCAAAGAGCCTGTGCCAACATCGCCACCGATGCCGGTGTGCGGACGGTGAGCTGGCTGGCACGTAAGCTCTATACACCGGCAGGAAATCTGATCCCTCACTGGTAAACAGGTAAATAACAGACCCGTTGTAGGGGGAACTGGATCATATGGCCGGTTACTGACAAGTCTGACCCGGCCTGGGCTGACCCAATTCAACAGCTGAATTTCAGTAAAGTAACCCAACCCGGCGCATAATGGCCAGGGCGGCACAGACGGGGTTAATTTTTCATGCAGGCTCAAAGGTCAGAAGAGTTTCTGTTAAACCTAAATAATGATGTGTGTGTATGTGTCAATATAGCATGGTTTTATAACATAGACTGCCAAGGTGTGTGTGTGTATGTGTGTATGTGTGTATGTGTGTGTGTGTGTGTGTGTGTGTGTGTGTGTGTGTTGGGGAAAGTGAATAAATAAATAAAATTAAACCCATTCATGCGTAGACTAGTGCAAAGCAAATGAGAAAATAATTTCGATACAGAGGGCAAAACCCAAGAGGCCTTCAGGCAATCAATTTAATGCCAGGCTTTAACTGTATCCTCCAAGAGTGGTATGTGGACAAACTGTAAAGAGAGAAAAACGAGTTTGGAGAGACAAAGGGAGATGAAAATTGGAACCCCAACTTCTGGTGTTTAGTCCCTCTCGTTAACCTCAACCATCAAACGGAGAGTTCCGAAATGCTTCGGCACGCATTTGTGCCAAGGATGCCATTAGGGGAAAAACATACTCCTTTTCTCCCACAACACGTGGCTCGTTAAAACCATCAACGTGGACGCAAATCAGCAATCTAAGGGTTAGGTGGGGATTCAGAAAAGTAAAAGGAGTAAGTCCCTGTGAAGAGTGCTATTCATCAACCCAGCAGACCACAAATAAGAACAAACAATCTGATATCTTATGTCATGGCTAATTTAGCAGGCGGCTCGTGCCAAGGCACAAATCAGAAACCTTGTTCTTCAAAATCTGTTTTAAGCTAATTGTCCGTATGAACTGGTAAAGCAGAGATGAAGCAGGTGTGCAGTGATCACAGGGAGGCACACAGAGAGTGTTTTTGCAGAGTTGCCATTATAGAATGATATTTAAAAAGGTCATTTTTACAGTATCTCCATGGTTTAGGGATTAAGTAGTTGCATGTTATGCAGTTACATCATTAAATTACAAAAGAAATCTAATTGTTATATCTTAGAATTATTGGAGAAAAGTGTGTAATTAAATTACCAATTTTGAGCACACTTTTGAGTGGGTTGTCTTGTTTATAATGTGCACTGTTTCTCATCTGCCAATCAAAGTTATCAAAAGTAATCAAATGTAATAAGTTACATTACTTTGATAAAGTGATGAAAATAGATGCATCACAGCCTATTCCATTTGTGTTATAAAAGGGGAACTAGTGACCTGTAAGTAATTACATTTATAAAGTACATGTATATTCCCAGCCTTGGTTATCACCATAGTTACTGTTGGCAGTGGGGACAGCCCTTTAATCCTGCCCTGGCTCCACTCCAGGTTTGATTAGGGACATATTTGTTCCAGTGAGTGTCCACATTTATTGTTAAGGTTGAATTTCTACTTCCTAATGTAGTCTCCCTCCAGCTCCCCCACCGTAGTGGCTGAATGATTAATGCCATTATTATTTCCCAGATAACATTAAAAAACATTAAGTCATTTTTAGGGCACCATAGACTTTGAATAAATGTTGCTTCACCAAGCCAGCACACACTCTTGACAGGTATCACTATTTTAGAGAGAATGGAAGGAGCTTGCTGACTTTACAGTACACCCCTAAACGAGGGCTTGATCATTTGTCATGCTGCAGTCAAAATATGACGTGATGCTCTGCAGATATACAGTAACACCATGTAATTCCCAAAAAGCTGTTAAATGTAAAAGTGGCACAGTTTCCCCAAAAGTCTCCCAGACGAAGCTTTTGGTGGCTACATCACTTTCAGCGTTTTACTTTATTTACACAGTAATTAGAGCTGCAGTTTTGTTTCTTAAGCGCTACCACCCACTGTTTTTATTATAATTACCCAAATATGGAAGGGCATTACCTGGGGCCCAAACACAACACAAGCAACCTGCATACTGCAAAGTCTTTGTGTGGCCTTTTTAATTAACATAAACATCATAATGAGCCTCACAGTTGTCTATAGGTCAGCTCAATTGAGTAACATTCATATCCACTATGACAGCAAGAAAGCTTTAAAAAAAACTGGTTGACGTGAATGAGTGCGTCACCGTGCATGAATATGTATCCAATGAAGTGATATCGAATCTGTTCATATGAGGACACCATATTTTTTTAGATGAGGTTCACCAGCCAGAGAAAAGGTCAATTGTGTAATTATACCAATAAGTTTGAAATGACCACATGTGTGTGTGTGTGTGTGTGTGTGTGTGTTCGTGTGTGTGTGTATGTACATCTATTTGTGTGTGTGTGTGTGTGTGTACAGTATGTCTGTTTGTGTGTGTGTGTGTGTGTGTGTGTGTGTGTGTGTGTGTGTGTGTGTGTGTGTGTGTGTGTGTGTGTGTGTGTGTGTGTGAACCTTACTAATTGCAATTCAAGACAGATCTGTTGCGTGGCTGACCACGTTTCTGCTGCTCTTGCCATTTGCTGGACAACTTCCTGTGTGGTTTCTACACACGCACTAAGAGGAGTGGAGAAGATGCACGGTTGCTGGGTAGCTGGCTTGATCACTCTGAGGAGGTGTTGTGTGTGCGTGTGTGTGTGTGTGTGTGTGTGTGTCACAGCGGGAGAAGAAGATAGGGGCTGGACAACGTGTGGGATTCAAATGAAGGACAATGGTGTTAGTGTGACGGGTGACTAGAGGGAGGCTTGACACTGTTTGTGTCGAAAATAGAAAAGAGAGAGATAGAGAGAGAGATAGATAGAGAGAGAGAGAGCCTTCTCTTACAACACCCCACACATGTACACACACACACACACACACACACACACACACACACACACACACACACACACACACACACACACAGACACACACACTAATGCTGACTCCCACTTCTTCCACATCACCTCATGCCACAAATGTATGCAAGCCCAATCTTTGACACAAGCAAAACTGACCACGCACAAGAAGTGTAGAGTGTAAAGAGACAAGTAACACAAAAAGAAGAATGAGATGTCACATGTTAATTATCCACTTTGTCCTCAATTGCCCATATATACTGTACATACACACATAAACATCCACATGCCTTTATATTATCCCTACCCATCACCCTTGCCACAATCATTCATGCGAGCAAACATACACACACACACACAAACACACACATCCACTTCTGAGGAATGAGAGAGAGAGAGAGGCAGGTGCATACCTTTACAGATATCTTCACATCCCCACACATTCTTGCTCAGATTCTGGTATGCACATACTCACATACACTCATAAGCACTCTCTTGTAAGCACAGGACCATAAACACACACATATACACAGAAAGACACGCATACACACATACACACAAACACACATACACATAAATACACACACACTCTCTCCCTCTCCCTTACACAAACACACACACTCACTCACACACACACACACACATGCTCTGGCCAGTCCGTTGCTGATGGTCCCATACTTGGCTCATTAATGTGCTTCCTCAGCCTTGCTCTTGATAGGCTCATAAATCACTGCCCTGAAAAGTACATCACTCCGGATCTGCCACATAATTTATGACAATGCAGGACAGGGAGTCCTGCTGCCGCTGTTGTCTCTGGGAGCCAGAGGGTTCATCTCCATAGCCACCTCCATCACCTGTCACCACTCAATGGAGTCACTGCAGCAATGCATATGGACACACACACAAATACAGATTCCTATATACGTAAATACACACATATTTGACATATGCATACATGAACACACACGCTTACCTTCACATCTGCACATCTGAAGATACATACAGTAGACATATGCACAAACACACACGTACAGTATGCATAAACCACACTTTAAACTGAAAGTGAATGCACACATAGCACAACATTCTCATATACTACACACACTCATTCACACACACACACACACACACACACACACATACTCTCACACAACACAGTCTCCACAAACACGTACAGTACAAAGGCACTCAGTGAGAGATTTCGTCACAACCCTCTTTTGTGGGCAATGCAAAGCATTGGGAAGTCACTGACAGAAATGTCCCAGTGAGCAGCAGGTTCGGCTGTCCCCTCCCCTCCCCTGCCCTCCCTGTCCTTGCTCCTGCTCCTGCCCCTGCTACATCTTTTTTTTTCTTTTTTCTTTCCCATGGACCACATAGCTTACCATCCAGCTCCTGCTGCTGGGGTATTTTTAGCAAGGCGTCCAGCATCGATTGAATGCTTATTATTATAATTTAACAGAATGGCTCCCCCCCCACCCCATGCTCTCTTCCTCCTGCAGACGTTTGCTGAAATTACGACCGTCCATCTCTCTCTCTCTCCCAGCCTCCCAGCTCCTGTGACATAATTCCCCAGACTTACATAAAGACATGCAAATAAAACACCCTGTGCTATGTGAGACTCTATACGGCATGCAGACAAGAGAGCAACACACACGCACGCACACACTGCAGTTCAAGCATGCCAGTAATGTGATGCTATACTCTAAAGCTTGGTCAGGTTTACTTTAGCAGGACATCAGGCAGAGCTGGACATTGTCTAGCCTGATTCGGGTCCTTTGCACAGAGCTGCTGTTGTTGTTCGCATTCAGCTGTGCTGTGGAGTTAAAGTAAGTCACACAGATTAAACAATGTGAGTCTTGAGCTGGCAGAGGGGACTGACTGGAGACTCTGTAGTGTTCTGCAACTACTGGATTTCACTATGGTGAAATACTTGTCTCCATGAACAATTGAAATATTTAGATAATCACACACACGCACACATACACACACACACAAACTGACTTAGGTTTGCTCAATGCAATGCACACATGGATTGACCATCCACATTTACCTTAGTAGTTTAAGGGTTCAAAGTCACAGTAGATGCCTTCTCTGATGTGACGCACAACATGCTCCATAAGTCTATGTACACTAAGTCTACCCTACAGACAATATACTATACTTTTTAGTGTTTTTTAGTGCCACTCTGTTCCATATGTCCAAAGAGGCATGGTTATTTATTGGAGGGAAGCCAGGTAGTAAACTGAGTGGGCACACTTTTACGACCAATAGGCAAAAAAGGGGGAGAGGGCATGGTGTGTGCGTGCATATGGGCATGTGTGTGTGTGTGTGTGTGTAGGGGGGAGTACAGCTATGCTACACCCACCGGAGGCTTGGGGGCAAGTGGGCAGGCGAGGCATAGAGAGGGAGACACGGTCATCTGATGCCAGGGCTGCGATGAGAACATAATGAGTTGCTCGCCTCTAAAACCACACATAGATACACATCCATGCAGTCTAGTCTTCAGTAGGGATACAGGATTCCACCTACATGGACATGCACAGTACATGCAGACACATACTCATACGCACATATTTCCCCATGCAATGTTCACATATTGTATACACACACACACACACATACACACACCAATAACACTACACAGACCTAAATGCTTACGGTAAAAAGCTTTTCTTCCCTTTTGTGCGAATCAATCAGATGTATTGATTTGGCTCAACAGTATCACACAAGCTCTCAGGCACTGACACTTTGCAATGCCAAAATTTTACTTCTGCATGATGCTACAATTGGGGTTTCTATGGAAACTGCCCACACACACACACATGCCCACATGATGCTTGGGTTTTAAACATACATCACCTTCCAAAAATGTGCAGTAGTCTTGGTAACTCTGCCTGCTTAGACTCATGTCTTTGTGAAAGGTTAAATTAAGAAACCATAAAATTTAATTTCATTGCAGCAATTAGTCTGTCCAGTGGGGTATTTCCATTTGGAAAGGGAGAGGATGTGATGCCGATAGAATTACCCTTTAAAGCAAACCATAATGTTTTATTTCGATACAGAATAATTTATCTTCCCATTATCATTTTAACTCTTACAGTAATACCACTTTGTCAGCAGCGGAGTTGGGAGATAAGCTGATATGCATGGTTGGAGGACAGCTTGCATGTAAAGTATACTGATTCTCACACCATGGTTCTTCATGATGGTGCTTCCAGGAACTTTGAGACTATGTGCAACACAAATGCATGAGCCATGATTAAACCTGGGGTCATAAGTGTACAAAGGTGAGGTGTTAATCCAGCCATCTTAAAACATATTTACAAGCTTCACCTATCAATGGGTTCAGTGATCCACAGTTAACCAGGCATGGTGTCAGGCATAAGACCTTGCCCTGCATAAGACCTTATCCTTGGCATTTTCATGCAACCCCTCCTAAGCCCGATGCAGTGTTAGGACTGGTTTTACTAGCAAACAATGAAAAGGAGCCTAGCTGATCAATGTGGCATTATTGATCGCCTGACATTTGAGGAAGGAACATGACAGGTGAATCAATTACAAACAAACAGTGCATTATCGGGTTTCAAGAAATACTTTGCCCTATAGGCAAATTTGGAAAAGCCCTACAAGCTTATTTCTGTAATAAACACCGCCCTGGTGTAATGCATATATATATACACAAGGTGAAACTGGAGTGCAATGTACAGTAATGGGGGGAAATACAGTATTGCCTGAATATCAGGAGTATAAAGCTGAATAGTTCATCATCGATTTTTTTCCAAGCAATTTTTGCCCTTAAGGCCAACTAAATAACTCTTGTATGGAATTCAGGTGGCTGTGGATGGCCTGAGAGCCTGTCTTTGACCTCACGGGAGTACATCCAGAGGCTTTAGATGGGTCACTAAATGTGACCTGATGCCTGGGCCATATATACCATGCAATTATTATGTCCAAGTGGACATGTCTGTGATGTTAGAAAAAAAATACAGATATATGAAACATTCGGATAACTTTTGAAACAAACAAAAAGAAAAACTATACAAAGTATGAAAATAGGAATTTCCGTAAAATAAGCCTACAGACTATTTTGCTGAGAAATTATCAATGTCAAGTTTCCACAACAGAATGGCCTATGGTCAGTGATGCTATCCACATTCACTCCATTTAACAAAACATTTGCAAAGATACAGTGCTTTGCCCTTTAGTTTACATTGCCACTTTAAACACACGGATGGATGATTTGCTAATTAATGCTCCCCTCACCACCCTCTCTGAACAATGGCTGTCTGGAGAAAGGCCTTGAGCCAGAGGAGCACAAAGAGTCAGAGTAACATGAGAGCTCTAATTGCAGAGAAGGAGACAGTAATCTTACAGAGCAAGACATGCTCATTTCACATGCTCTGAATCTCAATTACCACTGCGATGATTTCATGTAAAGGCCATGTAATATGCCTTCGCACAAGACAAGGCTTCAATAATCATTGGTCAACTGATCATCTGAAATGCTAGCAAGTCAATGTTCGCATTAGGTCACAAAAATTAAGCAAGGAATAACATCAAGTAACAGTTGCAACTTAAGTAGTACAAGAGCTAGTGTAAACATTGCCATTAGCAGAACTGCCATGGCCGTTTCTGTCGCAGGGCAAAGACAAGTGGAGACTGAAAGCCAGACCCTGTGCCATTCCATTAGTAGTCTGCTGTATTGCCATTATCTTTGGGTTTTTATAACAGTGCCAGAGCCGACAGCTGCAGCAATAACAATGCAAGAGGTTGGGCTATGGGCTGGCGTCTGCCTGTGATGAGATCATACAACTTTCCCAGTCAGTTAGGAGCCTGAACTTTCAACGCACTATGACCGCCTTGCCGGGACCTATGTGTCCACTAGAAGTCATTTTTCATACTCAATTTCTTTCGGCGGAACGCAGAGCTGTAACTGATTGTTGGGCGAAGTATTCTTGCTCTAGTTGATCTGCTGCTGTCCTTGGTGATGTACAGACCAATCCAATTAGGTTTCACCTCCAGGCAGTGATGCAACTCGGAGAGCTTCACCCTCGCAGTGTTCTCTCCCTAGGCTGCTGCTGGGTGTCATTCTGCAGTTCACTCTATGCTACGCTTACTCTCCTCAGCCCGATTTTTACGCGTTCGGCATCTGCAGCCATCCCGTCTCACTATATCACGCGTCGATGGAGGTAACGGTACTCTTTGAAGAGATTTTTTTCGCGTAACGTGCTGCAGGGTTTTTTTTTGCTGTGTAGCTGTTAATTTTTCTTCCAAGCGGACAATTTGTTTTTTCTCTTAATATCTTTGTACAAAATGTGGGACGCATCTGTAGTTATCGAAGCTTCCACGGAGAACACGGAATCTTAGCTTCCTGGAAAAAAGAGTCCCGCAGCCTTTTTCTCATTCTCCCTATCCACTTGAACACAGAGGGGTTTGCATGCAAAAGGTGGTTTATTCTAGCGAGGTAAGAGCTTTGTTTTATAGCATCATTTGTTAATTTGGGTACCTACATTTAAACTGTATTTCATTGAGACGACAGGCTACTTTAAAACACGATGATGTCAAACACGCTTTTCTCGAGATAAAGTGGGTATTTTGATTTTATGTGGCCTTTGAAACACACGAATCTCAAAACACACTTATCTTAGTTTTTAGACAGTTGGCAGGTGTTGCAGTGTAATCGTGTCACTTTAAGGACGCGCAACAGTTTTGATACCTTTTTGACAACTGAGACAGTAATTAAACAATTCACACCTTATTGTCAACAATTAAGAAACGAGATGGCAAAGACATAATAATTCTTAACAACAGCCTGAGTGGAGACACGAAGTGTACCAATGATGTTAAAAACACCAGCGCTTCCTTAGAAACCACATTAACTGTTCTCATCACCTCAGGAAAAAGCATTGAGCTTGTTGTATGTCGACTTGGGCTGAAAACTGTTGCGCCTTGTTGAATTTATGGTGGGATCAGAATGATTTTTCAGAAATGATCAAGGAGGCTAATGTCAAGAACTATACCAGACAAGCTTTGATTAACCCTGGAATCTCCTACATTCCTCCATAGTATCTTCTTACTAAAGTGTCCATGATAAGTGTTGGCACTGAAGTAGGTCAGAATACACTGCTAAACTGTTCAGGTAAAAGGAGCAGCGGACAGTGGCAGAAGATGTTCCGTGATAATATGTAGGCTACTCATGTATATCCGCTCATACATCGGCTTATATTGGACCGAGGTGGACCCGTAACCTTGAGAAGATAGCAGGCGATGCTTACATGATTAATGCTCAATGTGGCAGGGAGATAATGCTCTTGTAAACTACAGGTAAACATAGTGTACTGTATCGATATTTTGACATCTGGTCAAAGCAGTCCATGTTGTAGTAGTCTCTTACTTCACTGTTCTTTTATTTTTTGTAAGGTCCAAAGTGCAACGCTCTATGTATAAACCATGGCAACAAAACATAGTCAACAAAATATAATGCAGTGTGATCTGTTAAGGTTCTTGTGCATGGACAATTGTAGTTGCATGAAAATACAATGCACATTCTCCACATTTGGATTTCACCAAAGAAGAACCTATCAAGGCAGTAGCATAAGAACAACAGATGACAGTTCCACTTTTTGTCAATGAGTGATCATTAGAGGATCAGAAGAATTATTAGTTGTGTTCTAATCATTGTTCACTTAAGCCACCCTATCAGTGCAAAAGCTGTTGGATTTGAGTCAATCTTTTCCCTCCCTTTACATTTCTTTCTCTCTCTCTCTCTCTCTCTCTCTCTTTTTCTCTCTCTATCTTTCTAAATCTCATTTTTCAGTCATGGAGGGACTTGTCTAAGGAGGACCCAACATAATTAGCCTACTGTGTCACCCCGCTGTCTGGTTCTGATTCTGTATCGTCTCGTCTTGGCAAGCCTCACCACCCCACGGCGCTGCTCACCATGGCAGAGAAGGCGACCAGCCCCGGGGTGCCAAAGGGCGGTGCTAGGGCCGGGGCGTCCCTCCCTCCGGAGCCCATTGACATCATCCGGACCAAGGCCCGGTCCCGGAGGGTCCGGATCAACGTGGGCGGCCTCAACCACGAGGTCCTGTGGCGGACCCTGGACCGACTACCACGCACCCGCCTGGGCAAGCTGCGGGACTGCAACACGCACGAGGCACTGATGGAGGTGTGCGACGACTACAGCCTGAACGAGAACGAGTACTTCTTCGACCGGCACCCGGGCGCCTTCACCTCCATCCTCAACTTCTACCGCACGGGCAAGCTGCACATGATGGAGGAGATGTGCGCGCTCTCCTTCGGACAGGAGCTTGACTACTGGGGCATCGACGAGATCTACCTGGAGTCCTGCTGCCAGGCGCGCTACCACCAGAAGAAGGAGCAGATGAACGAGGAGCTGCGGCGCGAGGCCGAGACGCTCAGGGAGCGGGAGGGCGAGTGCGAGTTCGACAACACCTGCTGCCCGAACAAGCGCAAGAAGCTCTGGGACCTCCTGGAAAAGCCCAGCTCATCCGTGGCTGCTAAGGTAAGAGGGAGTGAAGTGTGTGTGTGTGAAGAGGAGCAAAAGGCTCTGACACACACACGCGCGCACACACACACACACACACACACACACACACACACACACACACACACACACACACACACACACACACACGCACACACACACGCACACACACACACACTAGCAAGGGACCAAAGCAGGTCCAATGAATTTTAAAAACCACAGTAACTGGATCTTCTCTCATTGCCAAGGTGGTTACGTCCGGTGGCGCCGCTTGCCGCCTTCTCTGGCTCATCAGTCTAATTGTTGAGAATCTGATGTTGGTTTGTTTACTTGTGTCTTTGTTTACTTGTTTGCACAGGCTCTGGAGTAGATCATGAACTCAATTTGTTGCCAGAAAAATTTCCATTGTCCCCTAACCCCACACACTGAGAATATCTGATGTGACAGCTAGACTGTTATTATGGAAATGACTGCATATGTCAGACAAAGAAACAAAGGAGAGAAAGTAACAGAAAGAGGAAGAAAGGGAGAGGAGTGTGATGGGTGACAGGTTGGGGAGGAGATATGTATCTTTACAACAGGAAGCAAGAATATTTTGGGCCGTACACACACAGAGCAGACACTGATAAATGACCAGAAGGAGCTGACTCTTCAGCAGGGAGGAGAAGCACTCTGCTTGCGTCTCAGCCCACACAGAGGTACCACGAGCAACTACAGTAGGCACTAAGCACTCGGTTGTCAGTCCAGATACAAGAGGATTATGGAACAGATCTGGCAACTATCTGAAGCCTCCAGGCCAGATCAGGGCCAGATTAGAGCCAGGTCCATGCCAGATCACGGACAGGTGTGTTTCAGTATCAGATGTCATCAGGCAGGTGTTGTGCTTCTAGTTAGTCTCTTATGCTGTCAAGTCAAGTGGATGGAATAAGAAAAGACACTAATTGCAGTGACATGGTAAAATGTGATTCTTAGTCAGGCATCTAAAGCAGAATATTGTCCTTTTAGAAAGAGTCCCAGTGTTTCTGTTTATCTACTGGGTGTGTTTGTGTGTGTGTGTGAGAGAGAGAGAGAGAGAGAGAGAGAGAGAGAGTGTGTGTGTGTGTGTGTGTGTGTGTGCGTGTGTGTGTGTGTGTGTGCGTGTGCGTGTGCATGTGTTTGTGCATGTCCTGCATGACTCAAGCCCACTGCTGAATCTCGGCCCATTTAGACAGAATGCTCTAAGTCATCCATTAGTCGGGCCGCACTGATGAAACCCAATCAGTGGTTATTTATGATGAGTCTCTTGGACAGGGCCCAAAGCACAAGGGAGTTGTATTTCATGTCTGTGAGAGTGTATCATAAAAACATCCTCTTAAAAGTTTGACAGAGGTGCAAGGCCACCTCACAGTAATGCAGGTTGAAATACCGCTGTTGCATTTGTGGCAGCTACAGCCATGTTGTGTGTGTGTGCATATGTGTGTGTGCGTGTGTGTGTGTGTGTGTTTGCTTTGGATTTATGTTACCGTGGTATGGTTTTTTCCATAAATGCATAGTCATCTGTTTTTTTTCTTTGGGCATTTCCTAGTCGGATCCAGGAATCATTTGTTATTCAATTTCCTCCATCTCCCCTGCTCTGACACCCGAGCAGAGGAAGAGCTAAGAGACGCTGCTTTGTGTACAAGATGCGGTGTCGAGGGCAACCCTGAAATGGATGCCTGGAATGAAGCCTGCATTGAAAGCTTTGCTGTCTCAGTGTGACCTAATGTATATCTTTGGTTACACCTCACTAAACTTCAAAAGAAGTGTGATTTATATTTGACCATCTTTTTAAGCCTGTTGTTCCAACATATCGCTTGCATAAGGAGGCGGCAGCACTTCACAGATTGTAAATTGTTTTGTCTCATGTTATATCAAATCTGTGGCGCCTGTGCTGCTGCTGTGTGTGTGTGTGTGTGTGTGTGTTTGTGTTTATATATTTATTTAAAGATTTGCATATTCAATTTCCATCGCTCTTAAGTCTTGCCGTGGGGGCTGACATAGGTTGTGCGATGTCGAAGGCAGACTGTGCAGAGAGACCTGCTTTGGAAATCCCTCAAATCAAATTATGGGCATAGTGCTGACTCCCCCACTAAAGGTCTCCAGTCTGGAACGGCAGCAATGGAGCACAAAACCACATGGCTTTTTTTTTTTTATATGTCTGCCGCTAAAAGAGGAGAGAATAACCCAACAAGAACATGTCAGGGGGTAAGTGGAGACACGGGGGATTGGGGAAGGGGATACGGGAAAAGAGCTAGTCCCTAAAAAGGCATGTTTGTTTTGTTGTTGTTTGTTGTTGTTATTTTTTTGGGCTGTCGTCCAAACTGACCCTGGGCCAGCTAAATTCCATTACGAGCTCGCTACATAGCCGTGCTTTTGTGATGCAGTGTGAGGCCTTGTCCAAAGCCATCATGGGCAAGGATCACATTACTTTTGTCTCGCAGGCATCTCCAGCAGAAGGTGTCCAAACATTACAGCACCGCATACCAATTCCTGACACCCAACCCTCCATCCCCAACACACACATGCGTGCACACACACACACACACACACACACACACACACGCACACACACACACAGTGGCTAACTTGCCACTGCTGAAAAACAAAGGTCAGGCACAGAGGCGATGACATTTGTGGTGAGGTCAGCAAAGGTAGGATTATAGTGCATGTCTGAAAGTTCTGAAGAGCATTGACTGGCCCTGAAGGATAGACAGAGAGACAGAGAGAGAGAGAGAGAGAGAACTGCAGTTTTCTAAGTGATAGCTTCAGAGCTCAAACACAAAATTCATGAATAATGAAAGTAATGGTCAGCAGATTGAGGAGACCCATGCAGCACCAGAGCCCAGCCCAGTGTGTGTTAGTGGATTCGGTGGGTGCTGGACCTAGTCTGCTTTCAAATGGGGGGGTGAGGCAGGCACAACAACAGGCAACGGGGCAGGAGAAAAACAGGGAGAATCGCCAGGGAGAGCTGCTCTGTGGCTACCTTGGCACAGCATAGCACTATAAATAGGCAACCTCTTAAGGCAGCCGTAGCCTCAGGTATGGGCACAATGGAGCTTTTCTGAAAAGGTGATCGCACGGAAGGGCAAGCAGCACGTGGAGACCTTGTCGTCACAAATCTATGTCAAATTGTAGCTAAAAATGTGCCCTGGTTTTCAAGGAACTTTATGAAATCTCCTGTGGGAAATAGGCTTGTAGTACCTGTGACATTACACGTTGCACTGTTACATGATAGGGGATACCGATATGGGGTACTCAAGAGACAGTCACAGAAAAGGGTTTAGATGTGAGGGAACACAGCTGTTGTGCTTCCCTGCAGGAACACTGTTTGATTATATTAAGAGCTTGCTAACCAGCCGAGTGCTTCCCACGTGCGTCTCACACATGCTTACTGCTAAAACTCTTAAGCAATGTCATACTTGTTAATCCGTCGTGATCATGTTTCCATATTTAATCACAGTGAAAGCACAACAAACTTTCAGCCGCCACCACTGCACCTCACGTCATGGGTAGAAAACAGTGCCTGAAAAATGCTATCTGTTTGCTTGAGTATCCAGCCTTGCTAATGCCATCATATGGAACACCTCTTCCTGCTCACTTCCTCTTTGGACACCCATTGATTTATGTGCACCTTCTCGTAAACATATTTCCATACACTATCAGTTCAGTGTATCCTCCTTATTGCATGATAACAAATGTCTGGCATTATTTCCCCGGCATCAGGATTTATAGATCACTTTCAAAGTTTGTAATGGTCTCATTGCGTATTCATGCGGCGACTATAGCCGGCCCAAGTATCATTCTTCTACATCCAGAGCAATGAGAGAGAACTCTGCTTGTGCTATTTACGTGGGTAGAGGCAACTGAATTATGTGGCCAAAATATGCTACAAATCTCAGGATATTGCTAATACTCAAACTACCTTGATTTAGGTAGCGGGCGGGATGAATGAATCAACATGATTTATAACAAGGCGCCAGTGCTGGTGTATATCAGACTTTTAGTGCCATGGAGGACTATCTGTGTGTGCAGGGGAGGTTTTTTTGTGGACTATAGGCCACTGGTTGTGGAGGGAGTAGGAGGAACGGCCATGAATCAGGAGGCCCACACACTAGCACAGACACACACTAGCACAGACACACACTAGCATGCACGCACGTGTAGTCTACAGTGCACACTTGCATGGACAGGTGTGTGCGTACATGCAGTTACAAGCAGACACTATGTGAAACCGCACATACAAACACACACACACACACACATCAAATATAAACACACAAAGGAGTGGTCAGGTTTTTTTCTCTCTGGTCTCCTAGATAGTAAGGTGATATCATGGACCACATATAGCAGTTTGCCATACAATGGACCCATGCTCTTTCTGCTTCTTATGCCAATAGATCTGTGCCATATCTGTGCCAGGGGCTTTGCTCCTCCTTATGTTGCTGCGGAGACCCTTGGTCAGCAAGTGAATGCTGCCCAATGCCACTAGCAACAGCAGCAGGTGCATCCTGCTTTTCATTACCGAGCTTTCATCTCCGCATGAATTGTGGTCTCTCCTAAGTTAAAAAAATCAATGGGCGTTAGCATTTTTAGAGAGGGTTTTAGCCTCTTTTGCAAATGGATTCCTACCTTACTTCTGTTTATTTTGTGAAACTTGAAGCGATGGCGCCAGGGTTTGATTATTGAGTGTTCTCAAAAGACATTTCAGACATTAGGGTGCTTTGTTCCATCTTCGGGTTTTTTCAACATTGTTTTGTTTCTATTTGATGGCTTGTTTGTTTTGTACTGAGGAAAGTTTGTTTCACGCAATACTTCCTTGTATAATTCTACCTGCATTTCCAGCACTTCATTTCACTGTTTCCCTCACTTTCAGTCCGGGAGCAGTTTTAAGATTGGCTAACCTGTCTAAGTCCCTCTGGCATTTAGGAGGAGCACAGCATAGCTCACCTTCTCGCTGTGGCAAGGCTGTGGTTACATAACAGGCAACATAATCAGCGCAGGCCGACATTTAGGCAGCACACCCTTAAATCCTCTTTACCCTGCATTTATAAACAGATAAGAAAGAACCTATTACATTATGGCCAACATTTAGGTTCTGTTCTTAAGGATCCACCACAGCAGCAGGGGGTGGAGAGGATGTTCCGAATCTTCCGGAAGAGCAGGCGAGGGTTAGCTGACTCTGTTTAGAATCAGAATTCAGTTGATGTTGCATACTGTGTATTTACATTGATGTGAGCTGGTACTAATTTGACTAATTTACTAATTGGAGCATATGATATGATTGGATCCTTACTACTTTAATTAGGCTGTTCTGAATTGCAATGAGAAGATAATGGACATAGTTTTAAATTAAAATTGCACCCCAGCAAATACTTTTTGCAAAATGCATTTGCAGTCAGCAGATATACTGTATTGTGTTTGACTTATTGTACTGTTATTTTGTTTTCTAAACACCTGTACGTATTGACATTACTGTCCATGTTTGAAAATGAGGAGGCGTTCCCGCTCTTGAAAATGTAGCTGTGTTTGACAATGGAGATGCCTCGCTGCTTGCAAAATGAATGGAGAAAATATCAGTGATTTCTGAATAATGCCAGCACAACACCGCAAACAGCAGCAGCATCAGCAGTATCAGGAAAGAGACAGACCAAAAAACAAATTAGTGCAATTGAAATTTATGATATTAGTCAGACTCGGGAGTCAGATTATCTCCCTCCGAGGATAAGTCATCCCCAAACTGATCTGAATGGGATTGGGATTGTACAGTGCCTGGGGACAGGTACTCTAGGTCACA
This sequence comes from Alosa pseudoharengus, assembly GCF_046254945.1. Lineage (NCBI taxonomy): Eukaryota > Metazoa > Chordata > Actinopteri > Clupeiformes > Clupeidae > Alosa > Alosa pseudoharengus. The sequence continues at coordinate 23,895,716 of NW_027468650.1, read as the reverse complement.
T
>NW_027468650.1:23878215-23893215 GCF_046254945.1 Alosa pseudoharengus | reverse complement strand
TATGCTTGCAATGTTGCCATGGCGACTGACTTTTTGGAACTCTTGGGCTCTAATTTCTATCACTGTCTTTGACTAATCACGAGCAGGAGGCCATTCGTCTCACTTCTGGCCTCTCTCAGAGAGGCCACCAGGCAATTCACACCAATGAGAGGAGGAAGGAGACTGAGAGCTCCAGGTGGGTTGTACACACACACACACACACACACACACACACACTCACACACTCCTGAGGTGTCTGTAGCGAGAGGCAGGTCCTGGCCCGTGCGTCAGCGTGCATGACTTAAGACAAACACTCACACTGATGTGTTGCATGCATCAATAGGCTTGCGTGTGATGTGCGATGGCAGGTTTTGGTACATAGCAGCCGTTGTGTTGCGATACAAACAGATATTGTAATTAAAGTATGCATGCATGGAGAGACCGAGCTCAGTCCCGACTAGAGTGATGTATTATCCGGAGAGGAAAACTTGAAGCGCTGTTTAAATGCTCTTTCAGACAATGAACGCAAACAACAGCCTTCTGGGTGTCATTTTTCAGAGAGCAGTTCTCATTGTAGGAAAAAAAGAGACAAATTAATGTGTCATTTATATACAAATAGGCAAACCACTCAAGAGGAAAGACTTGATGTCAGTAAAGTCACATCAGGGGGGCTGCAGATTCCTCTCTGCGCACAGCACTGTCACTCTGCAGTCCCAGACGTCCTTGCTGTGACCTTGACACTAAGGTAAGGCATGGTCAGGGAGTTTCCTGCTGGGAAAATACAGCCATCTCTAAATATCATCTTTCTGGCTCAGGACTAGAGATTACTGGGAAAATCCATATAAGTAAAGGGCACTGTTGTACTTTTTTTGGCAGTCAAATTTAATAAATAATTTATTATACTTACTTTCCCATTTCCAGTAAATTGCATGAACCTACTGTTTTTTTATGAGTAAGCTTGTATACTTACTCATACTTCAATCACTGTTTCATATGTAAATGTAAACACAAATGTTTGTATATACTGTATGTCATGTCAGTAATACCCTCTATGCGTATATTCTTATACATTTCTATGCACTTTATCGATGTCTGTAGCCTCTATTCTAGGCCACGGGTGAATGACAGCCAAGACAAACAGATGACATCACCCATGAGCCACATTCCCCTCCAGCAGGCACTCCTACCCTTCCCCTTCCCACCCCAGACATCTCTCTCTTGGCTCCCCACGATCCATGTCTCCACAGCCAGTAATCTGGTCCACAGCCCGGTCTGTGCGACACAACCTGGAGCTGCAGAAGCCTGGCTGTTGTGTAAGCCAGAGACTGCACCGTCTCGCCCTGCTTTTGTTTGACAAAAATGAGGCACAAAAAGCTACTAAAAAAGACAAAGAGACAGAGAGAGAGAAAGAGAGGGAGAGGGATGTGTGTGGGGTGTTGGGGATTGTAAGGTATGAAAGAGGAGATTAATTAACAGAGGAAGGGTAAAAAGGCCACCTGGGAAATTTAGCTGGGGGGCTGAGAGACAAAGCGAGTATGTGTGTGAGAGAGAGAAACGGAGATCGAGCATAGTGCCATACCATGCAGAGCAGAACACACACACTCATAAACATCCAGTGTGCATACACACAGTCTCTCTCTCTCTCTCTCTCTCTCTCTCTCTCTCTCTCTCTCTCTGTGTCACACACACACACACCTTACACACACACACACTAATACGTGAAAACCTTGCATACATAAGTAGATGGACACAATCACACTCTTGCGCACACACACACACACACACACACACACACACACACACAGCTCACCAGCCAGGTACCTGCAGTCCCAGCACACCTTAGGAAGTGACACCAGATATTGTCTACTTCTTGCCCCACACTCCCTGTACTCCCCCCGGGCCTACTAATACAGGAGTCTCAGGTAAGCCCTCCCTCCCCCCCCGCCTCTCCTCTCCTCACCCAGCATCCCCAGCAGGAAGAAAGAAAGAAGGAAGGCCCATGGGTAACAGGGGCGAGGAAAAACTCCCTAGAATTGGAGATACATATAGGAAGAAACCTCGAGCAGATTCACGACTCAAGGGCCTGACCCATCTGCCTAGGGTCAATACGGACAGTAAGGTCTGTAAACAATGACAAATGCATATGACAGTCAGGTATGGAGAATAGGACATGGTGTTTAAAGCACCTGAGGTGAAAGTTACAAAAGGTGGGATGATTAAGTATCCGGTATGATAAAGCATAATCATGATATAGTGAGAGAAAGTGCAATAGTCCGGCGTCGGAATTGTCCAGGAAAGAAAGTTGTGAGGGGGCAGGTGGTGGGTCAGCAGACAGGCCAGATCCGGGCAGAGTTGTCATAGGCAGGTGATGGGGCTGTACGGGCCAGGAATCCAGGTAGGGGGACAGTAATACAGCAGTCAAGGATGGGACTTCAGGTGGGATGAGTAAGAGGAGGGCCAGGCACACGGATGGTTGGTGACTGGTGATGATATACCTCACAAGTGAGGTACAGTAAGGGAGAAGAAAGAGAAATGTAGAATGGGTTAGTATTACTTGAAATCAATGTGGTTAATGTCAAGAAGTGATCAGTGGTGCTATGTATTGTTACAGTAAATCATAGTGAGAATGGGCAAGAGAGGGAGAATTGAGAGAAAGGGTAGAGGAGAGGGGAGGGGGTTGTACGGCGTGGCACATGAGAAGTCCATGACAGCACTATGCTATAGCAGCATAACTAAGGCATGGTGAGGGGTAGTCGACACCAGCGCAGGTATGGTCAGTGACCACCATCTCACGCGCGACTGGGGTGCCAGTCACACGAGGACTCAGCAGGGTGGTCCATTCCAAAATCCCCGAGATGGGTGAAGTTCCACACCGCACCATACCTAACTATGGGAGGCAGTAAAGAGGGATGTTTTAAGTCTAGGTGTAAAAATAGGGAGGGTGTCTGCTAATCGAATTGAGGAGGGTAGATTATTCCAGAGGAGGGGTGCGCGATAGCTGAAAGCTCTGCCACCTACTGTCGTTTTTGAGATTCTTGGAATTACAAGAAGGCCAGTATTCTGTGATCGTAACGGTCTGGGCGGGTTATATGAGACTAGATCTTTAATATATTCTGGTGCCTGCCCATTAATGGCTTTGTACGTTAGAAGTAATACTTTGAAGTTAATGCGACTTTTAACAGGCAGCCAATGTAGAGATGCCAGGATAGGGGAAATATGTTCATATTTTTTAGTTCTAGTAAGTGTGCGAGCAGCTGCATTTTGTATAAGCTGTAAGCTCTTTAGACAGGTGTTATTGCAGCCAGCATACAGAGCATATATCCTTTCCAGCAGCCACTCCAGGACCCCCCCTCGCCAGAATCCACCTCCTCCACATCTTCCTCCTCCTCCTCCTCTTCGTCCTCCTCCACCTACCATATCACAGGGTTGTTGCGGATGTGGTTATCATCTGTTGTGTTGGCCTTGGTGCTTTGAGTGGGCTACAGCCTGTGTGTGGAGTGTGGTTCTGTGTGATTGTGGGGGTGAGATCAGGGAGGGCGGGGTGTGTGTGTGTGTGTGTGTAGATGAGGGCAGGGGTGAGGGCTGGGTATGCTGGGTAGCTGGCCTATGGGAGGTTAGAGTGGGGGTGTCCTCTGCCTTTCTATATCTCTCTACCACTATAATTTTCTCTCTATCTCTATTTTAGTCCTCTTTCTCTCCCACTTGTGCATACTCTTTGTGTCTCTCTCACTCTTTTTCTCTTCCTCCATCTGTCTTTCTTTCTTTCTGTTTCAGTCTCTCTTGATCTCAAGTCTTAGTCTTTCTCAGCGTGTCTGTTCCTTCATATTTCACAATTTCACAAGCAAAATATCGTCTAATCCTTGTTATTGACAAAATCACAGAAAATAACGAGATTGTTTGTCAGTATCGCACACCACTAGACTGTCCATGAAATTCTTTACTCGGTTTGCTACTGTATGTCTCACACCATAAGGTGCACCCGTCCAGCTGTGGCCTATACTGCTTCCTATCACAATGCCATAGAGGCTTTGGCCACCTCTCCTGCTAATATATATTTTTTTTCAGTTGGGGCTCTAAATCCATTTACACAGTGTGAAATTATTAACGAACAAATAATAAGTGCTGGGAGTCCCTCTCCGTCGGCTTCCTGCCAAGTCCCCAAATTATATTAAACTCTAGTACCACCAATTACTGCGCTGGTGCTGTATTTGTGTGTGTGTGTGGCTTTGCCCTTTTAATGTACTTACAGCTGACCTTGCACAGTAGTATTGCTCTTATCTCTGCGCAGTTGGCATCCGTGTGAGAAAACAAACACAGTGTGTTATGCTGTCTCTGAAGCTAGTACATTATATAGGCACATTTACATGGCAGTGTTTATGAAATTCATTGAGCGCACGTTATTGATTGTTCACTTGCATATATATACAACAATGTCTTTGTTTAATCTATCTATATCAATCTTTGAGTGACTATATGTCCACAATTCTGTGTACCAACAGATTAAACAAATCTCCTGGTGAGATTACATATAAGAGGATATGTATTTTTTTCTAGCCTTCCTCATTCACCAAAGGATGGAAGCCTGGGGCAAAATAACGGCATAATCTTGCCAGATTTTCTTAAACACAATAACTAAATTCTTCCAGGGGGGATTAAACCAGACTCTTGATTTAAATGTATATATTATTAATGGCTCCAATGCCTAAGGAGGATTATAGTCTGAGGCATTCAAATGTTGGAGTCCGGCGGCATCCTCTGTTATTCCTTTTTGTGGGATTATTACTTCGCTATGCATTTATTCTCTTTCTTCACATGGGCTTGAATGATGCAACATTTACTTTTAATCCGGACTGATTCCAGCAGTGGACAAAATGTGGATTTCCTGACTCATCTATTGGAGGTCACCTTGGTGTGCGCTGTGTGTAGTGTGCGTATATGTGTGTGTGTGTGTGTGTGTGTGCGTGGTCCCCAGTCACTCCCTTATGCGTTCATTGGAAGAAACAGGCTACTTTCATTTGTATGTACATATAAATTGAGACAGTAACTTCATAGGAGAGAGATGAAAGACCAATGAGACTGGTGCTGTCTGCTTGTTTTTAATCACAAGTTTTGATATTGAGTTTGCTGCTTTTTTCCCCCAAACCCAGTAAGTTGTAGCTTCTCTTTTCCTCAAAGGGCTGTTTAGAGAATGTTTGGTCTTGATGGGATGCATTGATCTTACATTTTTACACGCATTGACTCTTCTTCTTCACTCTTCTTCCTTTTGAAAGTCTAAGGCTAAGACAGTTGTCACGTTCATGACTGCGTAATACTGCGACTGCGAATAAGGATAATAGCCTAACGCTAATAACAAGCCTTGCCAAAATTATGGGTCATTAAGTAAGAATACAAATAATTCTTAGATTAAGTAGATTGTGTTAAAACGACATGGACATTAGGCCGAACTTCCGAAGTATTTTTTTTTTTTGCACACACGCTGGCTCTGCCTGCTGCGCTGCCTGCACATTCGATGTCCTCGGCTTCGCGAAATCAGCCGATATTCGCGCATATTCGCGCCTAATTATAGAACGTCAAAAAGAAACAAAGTAGCCGGGCTGCATCCAGACACTTAGCTGCCGTCGGGGGCTGCATGCAGTCGACTCAACCTCTCTACGGACAGTTTTTAATGTTTATCAGAAAATAACTACTCAGTATTCTGATTGAGTATCATTTTCGGGACAATTAGGGCAGGATTCGGGATTCGGGACAACTGCTTGGATATCGGGACTGTCCCGAATTTTTCGGGACGTCTGGTCACCCTAGTGTCACGTGAAACCCAAATGCAAACACACCTCGGTGTTAAGGCCACGGGCAGACAGGGGGTCTTGCCCAGACGTTAGCCTAATAAACCGGTGGTCTCACATCTGCTCGGTGAGATGCAGACCCTGTTCAGGCAATACCTAATCTCCTTTCCTGGTGTTAAGACGTCTGGTGCTGCAAATAGCCCCACGTGCGGTAGTAGTCCACAGTGCTTTTGGCCGTTTGTCTGGCTCGCTTCAGCCACATGGATGTCACCGGGTCACATGTGATTAGTGGCACTTAATCAATTAGTGTGTTGCCACACGGCGGATTACCGTAGCCCCGAATGAGCCTGGCTATCTAATTACAGGGCCTTTTTTGCATTCGTCAGTGCAAAGCGATGGTATCAAAGGCCACGGCGGGCTTAATGCGGTCTGTCCTCCCAGGGCGATGGGACTGTGAGGAGGAAGAGTTTGGTGCTTAATCCGGAGGTGCAGAGGTTCTGACATGGCACGGCCCAGGACCCAGGTGAAGTAAAAGAGTCAGGAAGCATCATGGGGTGATCTTCTTGAGTGCTTTGAAGAGCTACTGTATGTAGCTTTGTGGAAATGTTGGTTTGGTTCTTCAGAGGTTAAAAGAATGTTCTAAGTGCATCTTAAATGACACTATTTGTATAAACTTCACAACCAGTCAGTGAATGATCTGTTTAGCATAAAGTATCCTTCAACTGGTGGTAACTGTATCAGTAAGTTAACTTCACTCTACCCCAAAGCTAAGTGTATGTCTGCTTTTGTTCACATTTATGTGTGTTCCTGTTTATGTTCATTCATTGTGCTTCTAGGTTGCTAGTAGACTGCTACAGCAGAAGTAACCTCGGTAATGTGCCAGTTGCAGTAAAGTCTTGAGTGCTTTTCCCTGAGTGGACACACACTTATTGGAATACATACCCAACCAGTTGTCTGCATCACTTTGGATAAAAGCTAATTGAGGAGATGTAATGTAATGTGCTCTGCGTAGAGTATGGTAGTAGGAAACAGAAGTGAGGTTTTTTAGAGGAGAGAATTCCCTTCAAATGAGGCCTCTCTCCTTCCTCCCTCTGTGAGATGGTTTCTTAATGGATACATTTTATGTCAACCCAGAGACTGAAGGAGAAAAGCCTGGTGGGCTGTGGGCTGCGTTTAAGAGCCTGCTAGGCTATAAGCAGCCAGATCCATGCCAGAGCAGGGCCTGACATGTGCCAGATTTGGCTACTATTCTCTGTGAGGTTCCCCTCAGGCAGAAGGGACTATGCATGGTAAAGTCATACCTGTGCTATTTATATTTACAAACAGCCATTGATGTCGAGGTTGTTAGCAGTGGGCTCCTATTTTTTTCCCCTTTTCTTTTTTTCTTCATATCTTTCTTTTTTTCAGAGGAGAGCAGTCTGAAAGGGAGAGGCACTCTCAGATTAAATATTGATGGGGCGGACATTCTCTCGAATCACAACAGAGCGCTGGCGGACTCCAGCTGAGGTGATGGAGATCTCAAACATGAGCACAACAAAAGCGCGCCTATGCAGACACACAGGAAACGGAGCAAGGCGCCTTCGCTGCAAAAGCGTTCCCAGGAGTCAGTCCCAGACAACTGATCCCCGTCCACACTGGGAGAAACGCATGACCACCTAGTCGTTCTCTATGCTCCTGCTCCCCATAGTGTTGTACTGAGAAAAAAAAAGATGACTGAGCTCAATGTTATGCAGTAAGTATAACACTGTAGGGCTTCCCTGTCTGATGGAGTGAAAAAGTCTTCTTCAACTTTCTAGACTTTTGAGTCTGCGCTAGCATCAAAGTGCTAGCTCTCTGTGCAGTGGAATGGTCTCCCTATGTGTCCCCAGCACTGTGGAGTTTAAAAAAAGTCTTCCAGACGGTGGCTGGGTGTGTTTAAGCACCTTTGGATTTGAAGGGCAAGTTTTTGATCCCCGGGCCTGATTGACTCAGAAGAGGCTTTAGCCGGCTGGCCTCCAAGCTTTGGCCACTCGGGCCTCAGACTTCCGCTCTGCCGACCGTCCAGCTGACGGTGCAGAAAGGAAAAAAAAGAAAAAGAGAAAAGCTGGGTGGACATCTGACCAACATTGGCAGACGCAGAGAAAGAGTTCACTTAAGTTCTTCCCCCACCTCCTCCTCCACCGCTTTCTGACGTGAGAGCAATTTAGCCGAGCAAGCAGGCTCAGCTGAATTATTGTACATGGAGAGACTAATTTGTTTTACGCCTCCCGCAGAAGTTCCAAACAAAATTTTTGTACTCCGTTTACTCTCCGTTTCATATTGATAATTCAACTCCAAAGTGAAACACGCTCTCTCTCTCTTTCTCTCTCTCTCTCTCTCTCTCTCTCTCTCTCTGTCTGCCTCTCTTTGCCCATCTACGGTCCTTTTTTCCCAGTCGTGCGCTATATTTGTGCTTCGCCTCTTTAGTACTTGGGCTCTGTCCTCTCCCTCACACTGTCCTCTCCGCTCTGTCCTCTACGTGCTCCGCCACCCACATACCCCCATCTTTCTTTAGCATCTCCCGCCCACAGACTCCAGGGCTTCGCAGCCAAGCTCTTCCCCCTTCCGCGCGTCGGCTAGCTGGCTGGCCGGCCAGCAAAATCTCTCCTGGCTGATCAAAGACTCCCCATATCCTGTCTGACAGATTATTCACTGCTGATACATGAATGCTTGATTGCACCCCTTGCTTTTTTGAAGGCGGGGGGAGCAGTGGGTAACCCCTTAAAAAATCACTTCTTAGATTTTAGACAGGACAGGCAGGCCTTTTTTTGAGAATGAGTGAGCTCTACTTTAAAGAGCTTTATATCATGAAAACATTCTCTGCGGTTTCATGGTATGGAGAATGCATTTCTGTCTAGTTATTCATCAAAATGCTTACATCCACAGACCCAGAGTCATGTACAACCATGCATGTGTATGGTGTCAGCACAGTTAGTAGCCCTTGGTAGCACCTCTGCCAGTGGAGTCACAGGAGTCCAATCAGGACTGACGGCCTGCCTAATCTCTGGGCCCATAAGGCAGAGGAGTTTGGGTTTGTCCTTTCCCCAGGATGCAGTCGGAGGGAAGGTGGCCTCGGCTCTCTGTCTTTACCCTCTGTGAACTCTCCGTGGCAGGCACCCCTGCTTGGCTGGACTGCCTGGTCACCAACCGGTGTCAGGGCTGACGCCACGCCTTAAGACGTCTTAGGGAAATTAGGCAGAGCGATAGTGGTGTGCCGGGTCCCGGTAATCCCCCGTGAGCGTGGCAGCCAGGCTATTTAAAGTCCCAAGTTTCCACTGCAACAAGTCAAAGTTGGGCTGCTGCTGTCCACCTGCTAACAGTTCATACACATCATCACTATCATCATCATCATCCTCACCACCAACATCCTCATCACCTGCACTCTGAGAACATAATCCTCCCACTGTTTAATCGTGAGGGGATTTAAAAAGTACAAGCTGTAGATTGTTGCAAATATTAATGCTGTTGTTATGATGCTGGCTGTAAGGGGGGCGGGGCCACGGGAGAGGAAGTGGTGTTCTTTGTACCGTGTGTGCTGTGTCTTTGTGCTGTTTACATTTATATTTGAACTTCCCTTGATATGGAGCTGCAGGAGGTCATGTTCCGAAGCAGCAAAGGTGATTTAATAATTTATTATCTATGTTGGAGTCAGAGAGAGTTTCTTCCTCACAACACTCTTTAATGGCATTTGACTACAAATGTGTGTGTGTGTATGTGTGTGTGTGTGTGTGTGTGTGTGTTATGATTATAGTGTCAGACAGTGTCATCAAAATTGGTGCTTTGTTCTCAGAGGAGCTCATTTGTTGGGGAAAAGGCAGAGATTGAAAGGGAGAAAGAGAAGCTAGAAAGAGAGATGTGAGAGAGCACACTTGCAGAACTCAACTACAGTAAACCTTGTCAAGTAGAGAGAGAGAGAGCGCACATCTGCAGACCTCAACTAAACCTTGTCCAGGAGGAGAGAGAGAAAGGGAGTGAGAGAGAGAGAGCACATTTGCAGAACTCAACTAAACCTTGTCCAGGAGTAGAGAGAGAAAGGGAGTGAGAGAGAGAGAGCACATTTGCAGAACTCAACTAAACCTTGTCCAGGAGTAGAGAGAGAGAAAGGGAGTGAGAGAGAGAGAGGTAGGATGCAGGAGGGTGGAGGTAGCGCCATAACCCTCCCGCTGATACGGGTCTTAGGAGACACACCGCCTAATGTGTCCTTCATAGTGTAATGCCACGTGGAAGGAATCCATTACTGGAGCAACGCTCTGGAACGCTGGCGCTGATGTCATGGCAGCACGCATGGGCAGACGGTGATGGCACCCGCACACACACACACACATATACACCAGACACACACACACACACAGTAACAGATGGGACTGTGGCTGGCAGCAAGGGTGGTGCTGTGGAAGATGCTTGTGGCTCCACAGCAACAGGAGGCCACTGAACCACCTCATTCATTCTTGCACTCATACTGTGTTTTGAACTCGTGTATAGCTAACATCTATCCAGACCAAAAACAATGGAAGGGAGTTTATACTCTAGTCACTCTACTGCAAGAACTGAAGCTGAAGAACAAAATGCCTACACCTAAAGTGAAAAGCTACACATACTGTACAATTACAGTATGTATTCAAACAGAATCTAAATCAGTTTGAAGCTATCAGGTTAGGAAGTAATAGTAGTTCTCTGGTATATTTCAGGTACAATGCAGTACAATGCATTACACTATATGCAATTTTTATGCCTGTAATGCAGTTTCAGCACTATCTATTGAAAGAATCCGCTATAGACTTGAATCATTGGTTGAGGAGTTTCACTAGACATTCAGAAGCTGCATATAATGATATGATGGATGTGAGAATGCTGCTGCAGGCCACTTCTGACCTCACAGGTTCATCTGTGGGGGTCACTTCCGAGGCTTTAGCCTGAAAGATCAGGGGGTTGTCATACACCGGTAGAGGTTCGGGTCGGGATTGTGCAGCCGTAAATTAGCGAGCGTCAGCTGGAATGTCACCTGCTGGGGTGGCGCGCCTACCACGGCTATTTGCAAAAGGGCTTAAGAGCAGAAAATAGCGGGCTGGGTCATGCAAGGATTTTAATGACAATGGCTCCGGTTGAATGAAACCCGCCTGGATGCCTTTGAAGCACCCCCCTACTCTCTTCCTCCTCTTCCCGCGTAACTACCCCACTCATGCAAATGTCACTTCTCTAATAAATTAAATTCAGTTTTATATGTTTATATCACATCATTAACAATTCTCATTGTCTCTACAAAGCTCAAGGTGTAAACCCCTTAGAAATAAGGAAAAGGAGGGGACCCATCTCCCTGTGGCTGGATACTTTTATGTGCAAAACTAATTTTGTCTGAGGTTGTGTCTGAAACGTGATTAGACAATGACGAATGACTGACTAGCACACAGACAGGGAGGCTTTGCACTATACCCAGTAGATGCATTGAAATGGCTTGTGCATGAGGGCAAATGATGTCTGTGTGTAATGTAATCCAGCATTGGTGTGCTGCATCTTCACAGAGGCTATATCCACATGGAGACAGACAGGTCATTAAGATGCCCTACTGTCGTAAACCACACCTGCTGCCGAGGATCAGAGTACCACAGAGAGAAACACCATGAAAAATGTCCTCTACAGACTGACTTGACAGACTTTACCCAAGGTCACATTGTCATATACACAAGAAAGCTCTAATGTACACGGACATGGGCATATGTATTTACTTTATACCACAAGCTGTATAGAAATGTCCCTCTGAGATGAAAACATTTTTCCATGATGCAAGGACGCTTTAGTTATTTTTACCTCAGTGGAAAAATGTGAAGACCTCCTCTTTGTACAAAGAAGGTGGTTATTTTTAGAAGTTCAGAAAAATAGAAAGACAAGGGAAAGAACTAGTTACCAAGACAACAGTGAATTAAATCTACAAGAAGCATGGCAAAGGGCTTGCTTTTCTGCAGCATGAAAACATCTAAAACCACTGTGCATATTCCTCGCTATATAGCAATACGCCTTGTTAAATGCAATCACTGTAAACTTCTGAGGGCACTTAGTGGACTGTATAACTTTATAGTGCTCTTATAAAAAATGAGCCAAGACATGTTCTCCATCACAGATCGCCAACTAAGGCAATGGTTGGCTGAGCTGCATCACGCTGGCGGAAGACCCTTTTACTGTCGACTACAGATGCAGATGAAAACCTATGCACAGTAGATAATCAATCAAGGAAAGAGTCTTCAAATATGGTGTGCCATGCTCTCATTTAAAACACATGGATAAGGAGTGTGTGTGTGTGGGGGGGGTGAAGTAATTGCACCCCAGGTTCAATTATAAACAGTTAATTAAAGCAAAAACTTGGCTGGTAATTCATGTCATAGCGTGCTCAGTGTGGTGCCCACTTGGCCCCAAGCGGAGACATGGAGTGCGGGCAGCTCTGCGCTGACTGGCTCTCAGCCCACTGGAGGCTTGTGCCCATGGCCCGTCCGACACCCCCACACTCCCCATCCTAATCAATTCTCAATCCTTTTACGAGCAGAGGCCATGCTGTTGTCTCTTAGCATAATTGATTTCCACCTGTTGGTTGTGGATTTTGGAGCATATTTTACGCGACCCACACCTCCAGCGCCAAAACTTGACAAAAAGAGGCAGAGGTTTTTTTTATTATTATTGTTAGATGTGCTGTACTGCCGACACTCTGCAGATTTGTGTTTGTTTTTCCACTCACCACCAATGACTGTGGGCTTTACCACATCTGTGCGTTGTTACTGTAAGCAACACACACTGCACTGTGGGAGGTCAAAGGCTGTACTAATAGCATCATTAGAGCTGCTGAAACCTTTAGCTTTAAAGCGTCTCTATTTAAACTGAATTCACCCTCTTTTCTGTGCCAACTTGATCTTGTCTGTAGCTCAGCCACATTTTGTGGCTAATTACCAGCCCGTTGTACCCTGCAGCAAGACACTCTCTTTTTTTCTCTTCTGTTGTGTGTGTGTGTGTGTTTTTTTTTGCATGAAAGAATGTTATCATAACCCCCATTAATTTAAATCAACTCTACACAGCACAGCACACAGCTCATTAGTCAGCTGTGTGACTTTTTGAAGAGGGAAGCTGTGTAACTAGGGGGTGTTTGATGCTGGTGTCGGTGTGTGTGTTAGTGTGTGCGAGTGTGTATGATGGGGTCATCTCCTCCATCATCTTCCTCCTGAGTGCCCCCTTCACCCTTTTTCAATAGCTCATCTGACCTCGTTCCTTGATGCGCCCCCCCGCGCTGTGTGGCCACACAGAAAGAGCTCTCCCACTCAGCAATTAAAGCTTGCATGTCAAGGTCAGGAGGACGGAGCATCTCAGGGCCGCCTCGGCTGTAAAATAGAAATAACGCAAGAAAGAAGTGCGAAAGAGTGAAAGAAAGAAGGGACAAAAGAGGGAGAGGAAGAGGTGAAATGAAAGACGTCCAGGGCTGAGGGGCTCAGGTGATTAGGAATCAGCCACTCCAGCATTTATGGTAATGTGGGCTTCCCCTCACTGCTTGGCCCCCTGACTGTTTGTTCTTTTCTTTTTCCACCGGCTGAGACAGGGACAGCAGGAGAGGAGCAGGGAGGAGGGAGGAGGGGGGATGAAAGAAGAGATTTGGAGAGGAGGAGAGAAGAGGAGAGGAGCAGGAAGGAGAGGAGAGGGTGATGGGAACAGAGGGGAGGGGAGAGGAGAAAACAGGAAAGAAAGGGAAAGGAAGGGAGCAAGCGAGGAGAGGACAGGGCTTTTGAAGTGTCTCCCTCTTCCACACTCTTGCCGCAGGGACTATTGTGTCTGCTCAGTGCTCTAACCGACTGGCTGACAATGGCACCTTACCTGAGCTTTGTGCAGATTTCCTTATCGCCACACTCAGCTGTGTGTGTGTGTGTGTGTGTGTGTGTTTAACAAGGGCTAGTGAGTGCACTAAAATGAGTTCCAGACGTTTTTTTTTTTCTATGTATATTATGTGTTTGTGTGTGTGCATGTTTTTCAGTAGACCTGTCAGCATATAGTTTCAAGGGAGTCGAGTGCATTTACGTCTTAACCCTTGGATTGTGTTTTTACTGCAAGATATGGCAGAAACGCCAAATAGGAATTTGGAGCACTCTGACTATTTCTTCCAGCCAAACAGCCCCCTCAAATATGTTTCATTAATATGCTTTGCAATGTTTATGCCTGACCAACAGTATCTGGGATAGCAGTAGCAGAATAGGAAAGGCATATTAGAATGCTACAGGGCATTTGAAATTCAATGAGGAGTTTGTCTTTCTTAAGAAAAAAACTTGTCTTTTGCATAGTGTTTGCCTTTTATTCACTGGGCACTCATTCATTCATCTAGAACAGGGAGAAAAAGAGAGAGAGAGAGAGAGAGAGAGAGAGAGAGAGATGAGAAGAAGAATGAATATGTAATGTTGATCTAAATATACCGTTTTGAGAATCGAGGTTAGTCCGTACTTTCCGGCACAAACGTTAGAGGCACCGGGGTCTGTGATCTCTGGTTTATTTACGTACGCACCCGCACGGCAGAACAGAAGTACCTACTGTAGTGTGTTTTTCGCCCTAACTGAGTGTGTGTGTGTGTGTGTGTGTGTGTGTGTGTGTGTGTGTGTGTGTGTGTGTGTGTGTGTGTTTGTTTGCTTGCCTGATACACTCAAGAACTCACTTAGCCATACTAAGACTGCCACCAGCAAAAGTGAGTTAATGAGTGCCGGCCATATTTACGCAAAGTGGATGCCACTGCAGGCGGGCAGGCAGGCAGACTGACTCACCCGAGCAGGCCACGGTCTGAGTAATTACCTATTGTTGTTACAGCTTACTTCCACTGCCTTTGCAACCAGAGCCTCCTGTATCTCTAAAACACTGAATGACTGAATGTAGATGATGCACCATCCGGCCGGCCTGCTTCCAGGAATAACTCTGAATGGGGAAGGCAAGCGACTCATGTGTACCTTGTAATTGCCTGGATCTTTCTCTGTTTGTTCATAGCGAAAAGAGATTTTTATATATCAGCACCAGCCAGCTGTTTAGGCTAGTTTTCGTATTTGGTATGTCTGATGTTTGGGTACTTATGATGTTTGGGCTGGTCATTGATATTTTGGCTAAAGCACAAGCATATTTTGCATTGAGCTCTTAGAGTGTGTTGCTGTTTGCGCGTTGAGTCTCTCAGATGTTGGAGCATGTGAGTTTGGTGTTTACGTCAAAGCAGTAGCAC
>NW_027468650.1:23858215-23873215 GCF_046254945.1 Alosa pseudoharengus | reverse complement strand
TAGTGTCTCACTTTTTGCCCTCTGCATTTCCCCCAATGCCTCCACCCCTCAACCCACGACCTCACACCCAGACACCCACCCACCCTCCACCCTGACATTGACAAAAGTAAAGTGAAACTACTTCGAAGTTCATCATGGCGTTTTATGGCAGCTGTCAGAGGTGCCCTGCTGGTGAAGGCAACAATAGCAGTTAATAAGAGGATGCCTTCCTGGCGCCGCACCCTTCTCTCGCTCACTTCCCGAGGTTTTAAGTTGAAGTGACAGTCGCTCCTGCTGCCGCCATGAGACGACAGGACATAGCTGTCCCCCCACCCCCCACCGACACACACACACACACACACCCTCGCCTGTCTCTGCGGACACCTCAGTCCAACTAGCCTGGATGAGATTTTATATTAATCAGGTAGTGCCACGTCCCTGTCCCTCCACCACACACACACACACACAGGGGCGTAGCCAGGATTATTTTATAGGGGGGGCCAGCTGGGTCCAGACTTTTTATTGGGGTGGCACTAGGGAATCAAAACTACTATTTGAAAACTACTCAAAAAGTTTTGAAGATTAGGATAGCCTATTTTAATAATGGCAATAAATTCTATAAAGCCAACACTGATACACAGGTCAGTTTGTTGTCCACTCCAAATCGTTTTCCATAAATAGGCCAATGCTATAAAAAAGTACATTATGATAATGCACCTTACTTAATCAGTCTTATTATGTGTGTACACTCATGATGATTCTAAAACAACTTTACTGTCATGAACATATGAAGGCAAAAAGGTGTTTCTTTGTCGAATAAATTAAGATGCAATGTGTGTCTCGAATTGGATGCCATGCAGGAATTTGCTGGGATCTCAAAACCGCATTATGAACTTTGCCATAGAGAAACACATGATCGCGTTGGATTATGTAGGCTACATGCCTTGCCACCACAACACACAAAAACATGGGGTAAGTCGAGCTATATGAAGTTATTATTTTGATGTCATTTCTCAGTTTTATAACCCAGAAGGATGTACTTGGTATCAAATGGTAGCTCTCTATCTCCTCTTTCATCTGACATGCGTGGCATAGCCTATCTATCCGATCACGGGTTCGTGAGTAGCCTAAAAACGAGTTGGTTTTTGTACATGATGTTATTTTGCAGTCACGTTGTCTGTTTTTATAGCGCAGAAGCATCGATATACCAATCGATGTACCAATAGATAGCCCTGTGTCTCCTCTTTCTTCTGATATGCTTGCCATATCTATGCGATCACGGGTTCGCGAGTAATTCAAACGAGAGTAGTAATGGGCGCAGGTAAACTATAAATATGAATCAATTTGATTTAATTTCATGATTTTTTTAAATTTTCATACTTGATCGCACAGGCAAGAGTTTAGTCTCGTTGGAAAGCCCCACTTCTGCCCTGTCACGCAATTAAGGTTTCATCTCGCTGCGATGAACAGTTCTGGAGTAATGTAACAAAGAACTCAGGCAAAGCAGCCTGCCTCTGCCTGACCAGCTGCTATGGCAAGAAGCACACGCAGTCAGCAAATTATGTTTTTTATAAAGTAGCCTAGCCTAGGCCCTATTAGCCTATTGGAGCCATCCGGAGATATGTGCCTAATATGCTTGCATTTCACCCGAATTTTATCGAAATATTTTTGTAAAGCGTTACCGCGGGCATCCGATTATTTCTGATCAGCACCACACGTCAATGTCAGAGCCTAAGGACAGCCCAACACAGCTCACTTGGCTATGATTCGTGACACATTCTAACATCTTATTAGCATTAATGTTCCAACTCATCAGTTGTTACTGAGGTTAAGTAATAGGCTAGTCTACTAAGTGTTCAGATGACTTGAATTGTCCCGCTGCTGCTGCACTAGCCTACTCACGATTTGATCACAACCGTGGGCTACACTTCCTGACTGGGCCAATAGTAGATAGAGTGCAGTAATTGGTTCAGTCGCTGCTTTGCAAAGTGTTGGCAAAGTGCCGTCGAAAACGGCAGCATTTTTTTTTTTTTTTTACTTTTCACTGAACGGAGCTGGGGGGGCCAGCAGGGTGGCCAAGCTTTGACCAGTGGTGGCCGTGCCCCCCCCCCCCTGGCCACCACGTAGCTCCGCCCCTGCACACACACATACACACACACACACCTTTCCACCTCTAACCTAGAACACCTTGGCCATCACTCTGCTGCAGAACATGCATAATTCATCTTGTCATTACATGTACAGTACAGTGCCCTCGTCTCGAAACGACATAAGGGAGAGTGTTTGTGTGTCAGCGTGTGTGTGTGTCTGGACAACTCTGCTGAGATTGAGGTCCTGTAACTATACTCCAAGGAGAGTGTTTTTGTGGCCAGCAAACGCACTGGCCCATCAGCACCGCTGGACTGGATCCCCTGCAGCACTGGTGTTGGGGGTGGTGCTGCTGGAGCTGCTGCTACTGCTGCTGGTGCTGTTGCTCAGTCGCCTAATGGGGTGGTCTGCTGCAATGGCCATGAAATATAGATGCTGCTGTTGATTGGTCCTCAGAGGTTGGGTTTGCGCCAGCATGGGGTTGGTAGCACGGACTAAAGAACTGTGTTTGTTTTTGTTTCTCTCTCACTCTTTTTCTCTCTCTCTCTGTGTGTGTGTATGTGTGTGTGTGTGTATTTGTGAAAAGGAGAAGGACCAAAATGATTAGAGAGTGCGCTGAAATGTTGCAAATTGCCACCGTTAAGCAACGCTACATAACGAGGAGGGGAACTTCTTCAAAGGCCGGGTGCGAGGCAGACGGCCGCTGTAGCCTACAGTGTCGACGGGCTCCTGAATGGCAGCGCCACAGTCGATGAAATGCAATTTGTGCTGGTGTGGCGCAAACGTGGGCCTCTAATGAGGATTAAATCATGAGAAAGAGGCGTGGAACGAGAGAGAAAGAAAATAAAAAAAACCCTGCCGTTTCCTCTTTGAATGGGAGAATCTGTGGTCTTTGGCTCAGGCTGTCTTTGAAAAGCAATAAGCCAGTGTTCCGTCAGGGGATTAGCAAAAATGCTAGTCTGTGTTTACCCGCGGCACACATTTCGGCTTTGCCGTAATGTCACAGTGGCTGGCCACACTGCAAATTAGGAGCCATGCTTTCCAGCTCCTGTGGCTTTCAAGCAGATGCTAAGCCAACACATACCCCCGTCATTACACACATACACACACACAGCTGCATACAAAGCCAATGATAGAGAGAGACCCCGATGTCTAACAATATCACTGACAGCACAGCGTTTGATTAAGCTGTAGGCCTATTTATGCACATTGAATCTTTTTTTTGTCTTCCTTATCCATCTTTTCTTTAATAAATCCAATCGGGTTCATCTCTCCTCAAAATAACTCTTAAAAGGCCGTTTTTGAATTGTGGCATGAGACTGTCTGTGTTCAATGGCAAGGTAATTAAGTTGAACAAAGCCTGAGACAGAATGTTGGAAAAGAACAAATTAAGCAGCATTGGTCAATCAATACGGCACTAACGCTGCCTGCTCGGTGGCGAGATGAAATTGACTCCTGCCAAAAGAACAAGAGAACCGACGAGTAATGAGAACAGTAGCCGTGCCACAGTCAGGGCGGCTTTCAGCTAGGCTACATCACTATCCACCTCACACAAGGGGATCTACGCAGAGTGTTGGGCCAGAACAGGTGCTAGAGCACATTGTGCTGCATTGAGAGTAGAACGTCATGTTCTAGCAGACACAATGCTCTCTCTCTCTCTCTCTCTCTCTCTCTTACACACCCACACCCACACACACACACACTCACACACACACACACACACAAACCCACATACACGCACACACTCACACACACATACACACACATGCGTGAGAGAGAGAGAGTCCTTAGCTATAAAACCTGCTAAGCCCCTGTTTGCTGAAAGCCAGGAGATTCCTGCTTAGCAAATGTTTGGCAATGCAGAGAATCTGATCTAACACCTCTGTGCTGGTCAATTCGACTTACACAAAGCAGGTTCTGCGTGGCCAGAACAACCGATTACTACACAAAAGGGCTGTGTTACCATGGCAATGATGTGTAACTCTTGGAACAGTCTTCCACTGATGAGCAACTGTTAAATAATACGAATTTGCAAGTCAAACCAAGCCTTGTAATTCTTAGTGCGTATAGCAAGCCATTTCATCAAGATAACTACAGCATATAGATTTATGTTTCTCTTCAAGGCTGTTTGAGTGATTTTTCCATTAATTTGCAGCAGCACTGTGCCCTGATTTCTGGGAGGACAGAGTAAACATTTTGTTTTTGCGACGACAGCTCAAGGCTCAGAGTTTACTGTTTGCCTACGTGGTTCACGAAACATGTCAGTTTTCCTGGGAGGTCTTGCGAAGACTACAGCTGCACATTTTTTCACCTTCTCTCTCTCTCTCCTCTCTCTCTCTCTTCTCTTTCTCTCCTGCTGTCATTACATAACCCAAGGTTTTGCAGAATGAATATTTAATTTGAGCCCTTAATGTGTAGAGAGAGAGCATGCAAACGAAGAGGAGGAAAGTAGGCGTGGAGCAACCAGCAGCTCCTCTCTCTCTCTCTCTCTCACACACACACTCTCTCTCTCTCTCTCTCTCTCTCTCTCTCTCTCTCTCTCTCACACACACTCTCTCTCTCTTGCTCTCTCTCTCTCTCTCTCTCTCTCTCTCACACACACACTCTCTCTCTCTTGCTCTCTCTCACTCTTTCTCTAACTCACTCGAGTTCCTTTTCCTCCTACCAAATTGCCACTTGCGGACTCACTTCCAAACTAGAGGGCCCAAACCGGAGCCCATATTACAGATCTGATAGTGCGGAGGGTACCATAAAGTAACCACATCCACTCTCCACTTCCTAAAACACCTCTGAGCTTCAGAGTCCTCTCAGAGCCTTGAGATTATCTGCATACCCCAGTGTTTGCACAGCCAAGCTCTTGACGGATGGTGTGTGTATGTGTTTATTTGTGTGTGTGTGTGTGTGTGTGTGTGTGTGTGTGTGTGTGTGTGTGTGTGTGTGTGTGTGTGTGTGTGTGTGTGTGTGTGTGTGTGTGTGTGTGTGTATGTGTGTGTGGGTGTTATGCATGTCTGAGAAGGAAAGACGAAGTATGGCTCAAGGGGCCCGTCATAGGTAAACAAGTTAATATATGGTGATGTATGACCACCAAGAAACACATATACACACATACACACACACACACACACACCCCACCACCCCACCCAGTAATGCCCCCTCTGTAAAGCACAGGTAAGCATATTTTGAAAACTGTTCCCCGCTGTAATACTGTAAAAAACCTTCACCTAATCTTAATCAGGAAGCATTTGGATAGGAGGCTATTAATAAGGCTGACAAGTCGGCCTGCTGGACCTTATGGGACTCGACGTGAAGAAAATAAAAGAGAAGGGGAGACTCAAGGGGACTGACTGGCTGGGCATGAAGAAGGAACGAGGCTGCGGAATGTTCTGGAGTTTCTGACGCTGGAGAAGAGAGACCTGTGCTGGGGTGGGGTTACTCTGGGTTGGGATTGCGTGGGGGAAGTGGGGTATGGACAAAATGTCCTGTCTTTAATTGTCTTTTGATAGGCTTATCTGGCCCAGCGCTATCCAAAGAGCATAGCCGCCGAACCCACTCTGTCCCAGACGGAACCGCTCCAGACCAAATGGGTGCCCTAATTTAAAGTCAATACGTTTTCACCTAGGATCAGTGGAGCTTCCACAGGCTTTTAAGCAGCCAGGGAGATTTTTTCTTTTAACCTTTTTTTTTTTAACTTCCAAATGTCCTCGGCAGTCAGCTGTAACTTACCGCCTCTGACATTTCCCAATGTTCCAAGTTGTAGCTGCCCTTTGTTTTTGACACTTATAAACCATAGGAACACGGACGCACACAACAACCTTTCAAGGTATTTATTCCGCGTCCGCACACCACCGCACCCCCACACACACACACACACACACACACACCTCACACCCCCTGTGGCGAGATTTATCCCCAGTGGAATAAAAGGAATCCATTAAATTAAAGCAATAAACAACAATGGATCCTTTCCAAAAGTCATAACTCACACCTTTTCCCCCTAACTACCGGGAGGCGCGAGCCTGATGGGTTTCTCGGTACATGCTGACTTTTATGTGTATCAGTGAGGTCAGAGAGAGAAAACAGAAAAAGAATGAAAAAAGAAGGAAAAAGAAAGCAAGAATGAAAGGAGAGGAGGAGAAAGAGTATGACCTCACAGCCAAGAGCAGCTTCTCTCCAGGGGGATGCTATGCTCCCCTGGCCTTTTCTGTGTGTGTGTGTGTGAGGTCACCAGGATGCGCGGTCGTCGGGGCGGAAGACTAATACCTCCCTAATTGCAGCTCCCAGGTGAGAATGCATCAGCTGGGGGTGAGCAGAAAGGGGGGGGGGGGTGTCAGCCCCCGACAGAAAGGCACGGGGCTATTGATAGCAGCAGAGGTGCCCTGGGATGTCCCTCCTGACCAGGCCCTGCTGCGTGAGCAATGAGGTAGTTAAGGCAGAGGGGGTTCCAAAGGCAGCGCAGCCCATCGCTCAAAACACATTCAGGGGATTGTGTGCACCATACAGTACAGTAGCCATTTTGAGACACGCAGGGGAACAATGTGATAACGCTGCCTATCAATCTCTGTCTCTCTCTCTCTTTCTGTGTGTGTGTGTGTGTGTACCTTTTTAGGTGACATAGGTTGGAGGTGATTGTGCATCATACAGTCCAGCTATTGAGGGAGAGGCTGTGTGTGTGTTTACATGAGGGCCTTTTTCTTGGTTGAGTGAATGAGAGAGGATATTAGTGAACAGTGGGGTGCTGGGGAAACCTCATTTCAAAAAATGTGTTTTGGAGAAAATGAGTTGTATTTTCTGTGTCATTTGCTACATTGCTTTGCACAGTGAGCAAGACTTTGGGATAAGATTCTGTGCTGTGCAGTAGAAAAATTGGTTGTTCCTTCAGTAACGGCTCATTTTCAACACTTCACATGGCTTTGCAGATTTCTCCTCTGAGTCAACATCCTGACAACTGTGTGTGTGTGTGTGTGTGTGTGTGTGTGTGTGTGTGTGTGTGTGTGTGTGCGTGTGTGTACGTGTGTGTGTGTGTGTGTGTGTGTGTGTGTGTGTGTGTGTGTGTGTAAATGAATCATATCATGTTGATAGCAATTGATCACCAAGGACTTTCCTACAAAGTCAACATAATTTTCTGACAATTCAAAGTAAATAACTCCATTAATATCATACTGTGTCAAAAAGACTTTGTAGCTATTTTCTGACACATACTGTAGGCATGGCAGTTCTATGTTGCTGAATTTGTCACAGAGCCTGGAGTCCACCGTTTGTTAGAAAGCTGGAGTGGAATAATGATAAAAACGAGAGTCCATCTGAGGTCTCCAAAGAAACCACCTCAGGTTCTGTCTGCTCAGGAGATAAATGAACGCATCACGCTTGAAACCAACCACAAAAAACAGAGAGAGAAAGAGGGAGAGAGAGAGAGAAAGGAAGGCTTGCCTGCAGGTAGACATTTTGGCTCAGCTTACTCTTCCAAACCACTGAGTTTCTTTTAAGTCTAAGCATTGCCCTTTTTGACCCCCCCCCCCCCCCCCCCTCTGTCTTGGCTCTTTGAGCTTCACCCAGTATCATCCTAATGAATGGACTATCGATTAAAACGCATTTGGGTTCACTTGACCATTGCAAATATGAGCAAATGTATTCCAAGAAGTAACTGTTGTTATTAATAGTCATGAAATAATCATTATGTAAATTTGCAGAAGTTTCTTTAATTTATTTAATACATTTCCCTACTCAGAGAGATAGAGAGATGGAAAGTCATTAGCCTTACTGCAGAGTTCTTGTGAATGGTTTCCCTGTGCCCTTTGCTTTAAGTTGAGTTATTCTTAGCCGTTGTAGCTCCGGGCAACTGCATACATATCCATAGATACATTCTGGAGCGCACAGCAGTGATTGCAAGGAGGCTTCATGCTGAAGAATGCTCAGCTCGTGGTTTAGAGTTATAGATCAAATTCACTGCATCAAGTATCAACCCAAGATAAGGAAACATGAGCTAACGTTTGTTAGCCTAAGCTGAGCTATCTAGAAGTGGGGGGACCTGTGTTGCAAAGGGACGTGTGAGCTTAGAACTGCACATTAAATGCATGTCTTGTAGCGTGGTACTTTGTGATTTGCCACATGAATGGTTTTTGTTGTGGGGTGTGTGTGTGTGTGTGTGTGTGTGTGTGTGTGTGTGTGTGTGTGTGTGTGTGTGTGTGTGTGTGTGCAATGTGTGTTTATCTGTGCACCCTGATTTAGTCTGTTTGTTTGCTGAGCTTAGAGGTATTGCGTGGGCAGATGCTTGAAGGAGCACTGTCGATAAGGGAAGGTAGCCCATATAGGCTGTGAACTTATAACGTTTAAGCTTCTTAGACTCTTGATCATATACACTGCATTCTACTCTATCCCTCTGTCCTGTATACTTTCTACAGTATATAGTGCTGAAAACAGTATACATAGCTTGTGTTTTTATGTGCATTTAGTATAACACAGATGTCTAGTCGCAACATGATAACCACTTTTATTCCTCATTATTTTATGTCGCGTTGCATAAAAAATGGTTTGCTAAAATAATAAATGTAAATGTATAAATGTACCCAAGCAATAGATGAGTTTGTCCCTTTGAAGAACATTTCTTTGATGATTGATCTTGACGCGTGGAATGTAACCTGTCAGCCAGCGTTGTATTCAGTCAAGGCTGCCTGTAGTGTGCACTCCCTTTTTTATCCAGCTTTTTTTTATGAATGAGTGTGGTGCTTCTCCCCGTGCGAGACGAGCGCAACCACTGCGAAGCAAGCAGACGCTAAAGCTAAGAGCGTTGCATAATGCCAGGCATGACTCTGACCCCACTTGACATCTTTTGTTCGTCCTCGCCGCTGTAGCTTGTAAGCGCCCTTGTAAGAGACTCACCTGTGCATGTTCTCCAGGAATCGTTCTCTAGCGCTTCAGCCCTCAGAGATGCCTCTCTCACTCCCTCCCCTCCTATCTACCTTCTCTCCTCTCCTCCGCTCCTCTCCTCCCTCCCCTCCCCTCCTATCTACCTTCTCTCCTCTTCACCTCATCTCCTCTCCTCTCTCCTCTTCTCTCCTCTCTACCTCCTCTCCTCCCTCCCCTCCTCTCCTCTCTACCTCCTTTCCTCCCTCCACCTCCTCTCCTCCCTCCCCTCCCCTCCTATCTACCTTCTCTCCTCTCCTCCCCTTCCCTCCCCTCCTCTCCTCTCTACCTTCTCTCCTCCCCTCCCCTCCTCCCTTCCTCTCCTCTCCTCTACCTGCTTTCCTCCCTCCCCTCCTCTCCTCTCCTCTCTCCTCTTTACCTCCTCTCCTCTCTCCTCTTCTCTCCTCTCTACCTCCCCTCCTCCCTCCTCTCCTCTCCTCTCTACCTCCTCTCCTCTCTCCTCTTCTCTCCTCTCTACCTCCTCTCCTCCCTCCCCTCCTCTCTACCTCCTCTCCTCTTCTCTCCTCTCTACCTCCTCCCTCCCCTCCTCTCCTCCCTCCCCTCCTCTCCTCTCCTCTACCTCTCCTCTCCTCTCCTCTCTCCCCTCCACCTCCTCTCTCCCCTCCCCTCCTCTCCTCCCTCCCCTCCTCTCCTCCTTCCCCAAGCCACCCTGTGCCTGGACTGCTGATGTGGCAGCGGCCTCCAGAGCTGCGTCTTCTTGCCGCACTGCTTGCGCTTGCTAATGTATATTGATTGGGGCTGGGGGTGTTGACTCTAGATGACGTGGCGCTCACCTCACGACTGGGCCGGATACTTTGCCACGGGCCTAAACTGCATCTGAACCTTGATGATCGGGAGATGAAAGTGCTGGGAGCGTTTGAAGGCTCTCAATGCCTCACGTGCTGTCTCCTCTCTTTCACAAACACACAAGCACACACACACACACACACACACACACACACACACACACACACACACAGATTCTCTCTTTCTCTCTCTCACAAGTGTCACAAACCACAAACGGCGAGTGCCTTTTCAGCCAGATTGCTGTGGCAAAGGAGATGCAAAGTGCGCATTAAAGTTTTGTCAATACAGGAAACTCCCTTGAGTTGTCTTTATCCACAAGCCCTCCAGCAAGACTGCCCTTCTTATGCTTTCCTTTTCTTCCTCTCTTTCTCTTCCTCTCTTTCCCTCGCAGTCTCTCTATTTTGCTCTTCATTTCTCTCTCTCTGTCTCTCCTTCCTTGCTGACTTCTGTCTTTCTCTCAGTTCTCTTTCTCTCACTTTTAGTTTCTCTCTTCTCTTATTCTCAGTGTCTCTTGTGTATCCTCTCTACTCCTCTCTCCTCCCTATCGTGTTATAAATTCTGGACACTGGACTCTGTATTTCAGAGTAAACTCACAGGAGCACTGATGTTTGATGGCCACTGTTTTGCAAATGGCCAGAGGAAACGTCTAGTTTCAGCCAAGTTTTCTAATTCAACAGTGCATCGATTCGCACCTTAATCGATTTCATTATTTATTTTTTATGGGGTGGTGGTGGTGGTGTGTGTGTGGGCGGGGGGTTGTTTGGAGGTCCTGCTGAGAGATCTGTATGCCTTCTCTGCCAGTGATCAGCCAAAGCAAAGTTGTGTCTCTTTTTAGATGCAGGGTCTTTTTTCCATGGATATCGTTGATGTAACAGCACCAACGGGAAACTTTTTGAGGAGATGGTATATGTCAGCACGATCGGTTAAATTTGAATAATGACACCCCCCTCCGCCCCCATGAGTGGCCCAGCAGAGCAGGGGAGTGGGGTTGTGGCTTCCCAAAAAAACGCCAGAGGCCTCTGCACGAATCGCTGTCTCGCTCAGTCGTTCGGCGAAACCTGAGGGCCTGTTCCGCTCAACTCCGCACCCCGCTCCACTCAACTCGGCTTGCCTCTGTTTTGATCTTCACTTAATTTGATTACATAAAGCAGCCATTAAGGATGTTTATTTTCAAAGATATCTGTCGCGCGGCATCAGCCCAAGACGCTGAGCTCCGTGGCAGGACATGCGCCACTGTCTTCTCCTCTGTGTGCACAACGTCTGGGTGGTGTCAGCCGAAGTTATCTCAGCCGAAGTTCGCTCTCCCTCTCTCCTCCTTCTCTTTTTTACTCTCTTTTTTTTCTCTGTCCCTCTTTCATTGTCTGTTTCCCTGCCTTTCCATAACTTCTTCTGAATTAGAGGATAGAGAGACTCAGGGAAGCTTTAAAAGGGAAGCCATCCGGCTCCTTCTTTTAAAAATCTAATTCTTTCTTTCTTTCTTTCTTTCTCTCTGTTGCCAGCTTTCATGCCTTTCTCTTTATCTCTCACCTTCATTCTGGCTCTTTTTTCCTCCTCCTCGATTCTCTTCATCTCTTTTTCCTGTTTTTGCCTCGCCGCCCTTTCCTTGTCTTTTTCCTCTCTTTATTCCTTCTGTCTTTATTTATTTCCCCCTCTGTCTTCCTCTCCGTCATGCTGTCTATCTTGGGGTGCCAGTGGAGGTGCTGCAGCCACTCATTAAGATGATTGCTCTCTCCCTCAGGGAAGACAAGGGCCAGCGTAAAGTTTGGATGAGTGTGTGTGTGTGTGTGTGTGTGTGTGTGTGTGTGTGTGTGTGTGTGTGTGTGTGTGTATGTGTGTGTGTGTGTGTGTGTGTTGTGTTTGTGTTTGTGTGTGTGTGTGTGGGAGGGTTATCAGCCATCCACAGGAAAAGACATTCATTACAGTTCCAGCCTTCAGGTGTCACTTTTGGAACATAATCTGTCAACACCAGAAAACTCCCCACTGGAAGGACCACAGCTTGAGCTTTTTTCCCTTTCTCTGTTTTATATTTTTCAAGTCAGGCTCCCCCCAAAAAAGAATGATCCATGATTCAGTTTTTCGGGGTGGTGGGTTAAAGCGGTGGGTGGCCAACTTTAGACAGATTTTTGTTTGTGTGAGGATTTAAGTTCGACTCCCAGAAACTCCACAACAAAGAATCAGGGACTCTGAACAAAAGCCTTTCTTTCCGTCTTCCCTTCCGAAGGCACAATATCTGAGTCTAATAGCTGCTGATCCAATTATCCCGGCACAACTCGATGGACCATCGGATCCAAAGTGGACTGTAATTTGTAGGAAGCCACACATCCGTGTTAGTGACCCACCCTACGTGTAGATTAGAGACAATAAAATCACTTCCATGCCAGTCTGTAGCTTCAGCACACGTCCCAGCAGACTTGTGTGTGTGTGTGTGACAGAAACAGACGACGTGTTTAATGTTTCAGGTACGCATCGTCCGCGGTAGAAAGTTCATAAGCGGCGGTGAAGGGTGAAGCTCAATGGGGCAGCTCAAAAGGCAGCCGGCGTGGTGTGGCGCGGGAGGCCCCGCCGAGGATCAGACTCACAGCTGTCGCAGGGAGCGCCGGCCTTGGCGTCGGACTCGTTATTTTGGGGACTCGGCATCATCTTAACTACCAAATTCACTGAGCCTTTAAGCATTATTGACTGAGCAGGAGAATTAGAGATCTCTTGCATACACACTTACACACACACATTAACACACACACACACACACACACACGCACACGCACACACACACACACACACACACACACATAAACAGCACAGCACATTGATATCTGTCATCTCCTTTGTCAGAGACATGTGATGACCACTGACCTAACCATGTTATGCAGCAACAGGGACATGTGTGGACAGAGGATGTTTGACTTTACATCCCAGAAATGTCCTGTAAGGCACATGCACAGTAGCCAGCATGGCCGCTCTGGACATCCTATTCTTTCTATGTCTGTTTTTCAGCCCATCTTTTGTCTTAGGGACAGACACATTTGAGCACATTTACTGCAAAAGGAAAGGCAATTTCTATGCTAAACTGTGTGCACAGGTTAGTCTGTGTGTGTGTGTGTGTGTGTGTGTGTGTGTGTGTGCATGTGTCAGTGTGGTGAATTGAGTTTGGATATCTGCAATCTGCACATAGTGTGGTTTGCTCCAGACGGCCTGGACAGGCCTAACAGGTACAGGTGGCTGGGAAGCAGCGGGCCATCCTCCGTCCACACCCCCACATCCTGGCACTACTGAATCCCACAGACACACACACACACACACACTTCACACCTTGTTAGGCCACTCAGTATGCAGACACTGTGTTGGCTCTGGCATCCTCATAAAGAACCTGGTGCTCCTGCAGCTCAAGCTGTTGAGTGTGGCTGGTCCTAGTAACAGTGCTGTGACTGTAGAGAATGGTGTTAGCCACAGTGCACTTGTAACAGTAGCAATAGTGTAGCTGTTGAGTGGGACTGTTAGCAACTAGCTCAGCGCCCTAACTGTAGAATGCTAGCAACTATGCAGTTCTAATTCTGAACCGTGGCATTAGCGAGGGTCCTGCTATTGCTGCGAAGGTTAGCGGCAACAACAATGGAGAACCTGGACATGGTGACCCTGGGGTGGCTCTTGGCGGCATGACGCTGGCTGTCATTGTTTGCGCTTGTTGGCGGTGGAGTAGTGCTTGTGTCTGCTCAGGAGGAGGGCATTAACGCCAGGGATTACATGCCAGGGCTGCCTTGGGACGGGCACATGTTTGGAAAGGACTGCAGAGAGAGAGAGGGAGAGAGCTCATGGTGAGAACACGCACGCACGTCCGCCAAGGACGGACATTTCTCTCCTCATTAGCCTTCTGATGCCCCCTCTCGCTGTCCCTTCTAG
The DNA here is from genome assembly GCF_046254945.1 of Alosa pseudoharengus. Lineage (NCBI taxonomy): Eukaryota > Metazoa > Chordata > Actinopteri > Clupeiformes > Clupeidae > Alosa > Alosa pseudoharengus. The sequence continues at coordinate 23,859,544 of NW_027468650.1, read as the reverse complement.
CTCTCCTCTGTTCTTTTCTTTGTGCCTCCCTCTGTTCTCTGTTTTTCATCCTCTCTTCTTTTTTCTCTCTTGTTCTCTCTCTCTTCTCTCTCTCTCTCTCTCTCTCTCTCTCTCTCTGGGACATCTCCCAAATATCTGTGCTGCTTTTGTTTTTAACACACTCTTTCCCGTGATGGCCCGTGGATTCAAATTACCACACAGTCGGGTGGGATCCATTTCGGTTTGGGCCCAGCGTGGCCAGATGACTCCTCGCTCAGTGGGAGCGGTTCTGACCCACAGGCACCAGCCTCTTCTACCGAGGTGGGGCTGCCTAAATTGAGCCCAAATCCTCGTGGGGTTCGTGAAAGAGTCTGTGTTGCCCTTCACTTCAAGCCTCTGGTGCATGACAGCATCGCAGCAGTTTGCCATGTTTTTAAAATAGTTGCACAGTTGGTCCTGTCCTCCCCCCACCCCTTTTAAAAAAAAACTGGCAGAATAACCTGACTAATTTAAAGTTTTCAATCGGAAGTTTTAACGCTTTTTGACACGTATCTAGTGGTTACGTGCTGCCATGACTTCTCTGAGAGGAGCACGATGTGAAACACTCGTCGTTCCAAGTCTTGGCCTCCGTGCTGCACAGCTAGGTCTCTTCAAATAAGTCATCCCCTTAAAACCGGCGGAAAATCCAATATCTCCCATGTCACGAGTCCATAAATAGCCGCAGTATTGATCAAGGCGCTCCTCTGTTTCTATGCAGTGCCTTGGCCCATCGAGAGCAAAGCCCAAATTATGTTTTCCCAAAAATAAATCAGCCTTCAGATCCATTGGATTTCTAATTATAAACCTCCCACTATTATCATAATGAAGTCCAACACTGGTTCTTATCACCATACCATCTATCATTGGAGTGAGACAGTAGAACAATCGCACTTTAGTTCTGTGGACAGTATACAGTCTCTAACAAGCGCATGAAATCAGCATATATTTCATATGTGTATATTTTTCGTTATTTTTTTATTATTATTTGTGTGTTTGTATTATTGACAAGGCTCCAAAGTGGTCATACTCACTTTCATCACTGAGGTCTCCTGCCTCCTGTAATAGCTGTCCTATTCGTGCGCGTGTTGATGCTGCGCATGTGGGGCCAGGCTAGACGAGATGAGGCATATGTCCAGCATGCAGGCTCTGTTTACCGCCTCCTCCTCCTCCTCCTCCTCCTCCCCTTCTGTAGATGACATTTAAAAAGGACAGCAATTGCACGTGCTCTTTACAGTGCCACCACACTTTTTACAAAAGTTTCACATCATACAATAACAAATGGGTGAGCATCGCCTGAAATGCAAGCGATAC